>NC_056739.1:1870144192-1870161692 GCF_019279795.1 Protopterus annectens
GAAGATTTGTGGTCTAAACCCTTGTGACAGGAAAGTATAGCCTCCACCCTTCTAATCTGGAGATTGCTAGTTGCAGGCCGATTGTGTCTGTTATTCTGAAGTGTCTTCGATCTGACTTAAGCACTTAGGCTTCAAAACTAGTCGGTTTACATTAGGAAAGTTTGTGGTCTAGACTCTTGTGGTGGGATAGTGTGGCCTACACCCTTCTAAGCTGGGAATTGCTGGTGAGTTGCTGCTTTATTTAAACTGTTTTTTTTTTTTTTTGCTGTTGACTGTGATTTTATGCACTTTGAATTTCTAGTACTTCTGCATTATATAGCATAGGTCAGATTCAGACTTGCTGAATCTAGACTGTTTGGTATCACTTGAGCACTAAAACCAGCTCTTCACTGAGATATTGAAAGATCTGAGACATCTGTTGCTTCCAACTAACTATAAGTGCCTGTTTATGCTCTTATATTGCACTTTTAATTTGTATTTGCATTCTACTCTCTATTGGAATTGTCTGAGCTATTTTTTTTTGCCACATTTTACTGTATACCGGACTAGTTCAGCTGTAGAATAACCCAGTTCCAGGTTCACTGTTTCTGGGTCTGTTTTGTAACATCTGAGCATCACATTCAACTCATCTTTGTTGGTGAAGACCCTTCTGCACCCTTGTGGGAGGAAAGTGATGTCTGGGTCCCATCTAATTGAGGGTCATTGGACTAGAGCTCAGAGAGAGCATCCTTATTGGCTAGTTTGAGTTAAAAGGGTTATTTCTTGTTTTATTTAAGCCCCATGTTTGCGCTTGTTTGCTTGTATTGCACCATTGTCCACTGCTGGGTAGTGGTGGTTACCGTTGGTAGTATAGATCCAAACATTTTGCTCGTTAAATTTATTTTCCCTTAGCGCTTTGCTTGTGGTCCTCCAGAACTTTTTTATGGCCCTGCTCTACTGTCAGGTGGAACACTAAGCTTAGCCTCAGAAGTACCAACACACCTATCACCCACTAGCCATTCCGAAGTATGACCTCTTTTCCTCACCATATAAATTTACCTAACACTATGGACGGACAATTTTTCACAGTTTCTCCAGCCAACTTGGTTGACATTGGCATCCTGAGGCAGTGTAGCAACTGCCTCATGTTCTTGACAACCCTCTATTCCTAGTCCACACAAACTCAACATGTGAGAGATGCAACTATATTAAGAACCTTGAATTCATGTTCTCTCACACATCAGTCAGGATACATGACAATGAGCGGTTGTCAGAATGCACACCTCACCTCCTACTACACCCAAACTCACATCACACATTCCTACATATGTAAAGGTCCTCACCAAAAACATACCTAAACACAAGAGACCTCCCAAACACAAGCACAAGTATGTGGACATAGCTAATCTGTTGACTGACAGGTTCCAGGAAAACATCAGTCCCCTGTCCCCACCACACGTACCACATTACAACCCTAACACCTGGCCCCTACCTTGTATCTCTAAAGAGCAGGTCATAAATGCCCTGTCTATGGAACCTGATAACATCCCAGACTGCATCCTATGTGGGCTCCAACAACAATTAGCAACACCGTTGAGTACTCTTTTCAGTCATAGTCTAAGTACCGGCTTTAGCCCAACTGAGTTGAAAATGGCCAACATTGTTCCCTTGGACAAAGATGGTGCGTCCACTGACCCCAGGAACTATAGAGCTATTAGCCTGACTAACCTTATCTGCAAGGCCATGAAGCAAATCATCGTGGACCTTATTAACAAAGATATAGGTAACCTCCAAACACTTGACCCTTCTCAGTTTGGATTTGTCAAAGGGAGATCATGCCTATTAAATCTGGTGGACTTCTTTCAGACAGTCACCAAAGCTGCAGATGAGAAGAAATCTGTACATACAAACACCTATTCTTAGCCAAGGCTTTTGACACTATCCCCCACTCAGGCATCATTGACAAACTCACCCAGCTAGGTATCAGCCCTTATATCATTAGATGGGTCTCTAACTGGCTCACTGATAGAACACATATAGTCAAAATAGGGGAATCCACCTCCAACAGCAGACCTGTAAACAGTGGTGTTCCACAGGGATCAGTCCTGGGACCTCTCATGTTTGGAATCTATTTATTTGAAGTATAAACAAAAACTAAAGGACTGTGGCTGACAAAGTTTGCTGATGATGGCAAACTGGGAGTGGTCATAGAATTTCCAAATGATGTCAACATCATAGAAGATGGTCTTACAAAAACAAATGATTGGTGCCAATGTCATGGCCTTAAAATCAATGCAAAAAAATGCATTATCATCCATTTCGGTAAGAGTGATGCTCCTGCTAACTACCACATCAGCAGCAACACCCTAAGTACACACTCAGTGGTGAGAGACCTGGGCACACAGGTAAACAGCAACTTTATCTTTGACCACAATGTCTCCACAGTCATAAGAAGGAAATTCTGTATTGCTCATTTCATAAGTAAGGACATTGCCTCCAGAAAAAAAAGAAGTTATAACCTTCATATACTCTTTCCTCATCAGGCCAATAACCAAGTACAATGCCCCTTTTGGTATGCACCTTTCCAAGCATCTGCAGCAATTGGAGAGACCACAAAGGTTCCTCAGAAGGAAAATTCAATGTCTTCAGTATCTGTCCTGTGTGGATCATATGAAATCACTGTCACTTTATTCTGTTTCATTCAGACTAGTCCAAGATGATCTCTGCCTTGCATATAAGGCAATCTCTGACCCTGCTTTTTTGAAAATACTGCATATCCATAAGTGACATGGTACACAGGTTACTTACTCTAAAGACCTTAACCTGGTATGTGACATTAATAGAATCTGATGAAGGGATAGATTTGTCGCCCAGGGGATTCTACACCTTTGGAACAGACTCCCACTTCATGTCAAACAGATCACCTCATTGGCCCTCTTTAAAGGCAATCTGATGATTGTATGGGTAACAATAAATTCACCCTGGGGATTCCACATGTGTCCCTCTTGGACAGGGGTAATAGGTACTGATCATGTAAATAAGGGCAAACTTGGCTAGGTTTGTAAGGGCCCTAGGCCTGGTAACCTAGTAATCTACTATGATCAAGACCACAGAATCAGTCAGTGATGTGGAAAAAATACTGGCAGGTAAAACCATGTAAGATGCATGCAGTAAGTAAAAGAAAAATGTGTGTAAAGGGGGAGAGAGAAACAGGGAAAAGAAACAACTATAGAGGTAAAAACATCTAAAAATATAATATCAGAAAGGGAAGGAGGAATAAAAAATAAAGGTATAGGTGGAGAATAGAAGCAAGCTGGAGATTGGTGGCAGACAGAAAAGAGAAGGAGAATTTAACTTAGTTTGACTAACAACTAATAGTAAGTAAATTCTCTCTTTTTCTCTCATAATGTATAGCTGCTAGGTTTGTATAGCTGAATGTATGTGTTGAACTGTGGGAAGAAATATGTTAATATATATAAAGTCATTATTATCTATAAAGAAGATGTGTGTGTGTATATATATATATATATATATAATTAATTACACAGAAGTCTTATTCATTTTTTTTATTTTCTTTCCTTTTATGTTTGTAGTTTGTTTATAGGTTCATAGGTTCATAGATTAGTACTAGGCTAACTACCCTTTCAAGTCATTTTAAGCCTAGCCAGTTACCCCTTGTGAGACTCAAACCCTGGACCTTGTGTTTGTAAGGCAATCAGCTAAACCATTGCGCCACTCTCCCAACCCATTACTTTATCATTACTTAGATGAATATGTATATTTATAATACAGGTGGTGAATGTCCCTCCTGTTAACAATTTATATGTAAATCTGAGACTGTGTTTGATATCATTTGGAGCTGTGTATCTTTGCTGTACTTACATTAACATAGTGTGTGTGTCTCTTTATATGAGGTACTTTTCTTTTGTTTTTTTGGTGTTTTTACTGATTTGTGATTTTGAAGTAGTTGCTAGTCTGTGGCGTCTCGATTGCTGTTTTTTTAAGTGATAGTACAGATTCCTTATGTATAGTACCAGTGGGAGCTTTAGAGAAATGTATATGTTTATTGTGACTCTTCAGGCCTTTAGCAACTTTGGTTGTTTTTATTACTATTTTATTTTGTTTATTTTGTTTTACTTTAATGGCTTATTTAAAAATATATCTCTTTATAGATTTGTTCTTCAAACTTACAAGCATTTTTACTTAATTAATTTTCCCACTTTCCCTGTGAGCAATCCTCATCAATGTTGGCTTGATTTCTTGCAGATATTATGACTCATGATGCTAACAATTCAAAAAGAGAACTTTCATTTTTTTTAGTTTTAAAGCATACCTCTCAACTTTACAGATTTTCATAAAATGCCCAGACTTTTGCCTCATATTTTTGGCCTATTACTCATAAAAGTGTGGTTTTCTAGAAAATCTTTGCCAAATCATTCAGGAATAAAGTTATAACATAATGACAGACGTGAGATTCAGACATCATAGCCTTCAGAAATTCATACTAATGCAACAACCTGTTATTCTATCAACTTTCTAATTGTGTAAGAACAATATTTTAAAAATTGTCCCTATTTTGGGGCCTTAGCCCCCATTTATGGGTTTGTCCAGATTTCCTGTTCTAAGATGTTGAGAGCTATGCTTTAAAGAAAATATTTAATTCTGTTGTTTGGTTTTATTTATTGTCTGTATTAGAAAATTAAAATTTTCTAGCAATTTGATTCAATTTATTGATCATGTTTATCAGAATTCTTTTGCCTTCATCAAACTAGGTTCTCTTGTTTCAAAATCAATTAAGATTTTAAAAGGTACTAAACAAGGCTGCTCCTTGTCTCCTTTATTATTTACTTTAGGGATTGAACTCTTTGCTAATTTTATAAAATCATTTTCAGATATAATAGGCTTTAAAATAGATGTTTCTAATGCTTCTAAAATTCAACATTTTTTTTTTCTGATGAATGCAATTAATCTTTATAGGTGCTTTATTTTAATAATTTCAAGACAGATGTTAATTTTAATTAATAGAGAGTTAAATGAGTCTCTAAACCAAAACAGTTTAATTGGGTTAATAAACAAATTAAATGTTTAGAAACTACCTTTCTAGGTAACTCCAAAGAAATAGCGTAAATTAATTATAGTAATATAATTGACTCTGTCAAATTATTAATGCATAAATGGATCCTTTTTATATGGAAGATAGAGAAACTCTAATTAAAACAATAATTTTACTAAAATATTATATACTATTTAAACAACGTTGTCTACCCCTAAATACCATTTTACAGTTCAATAGTATGTTTTTAAAATATTTTTGGTATCTAGACAGACTAGATTATCTTTTGGAGTTGATACAAGAGACTGGAAGAATCTCAGAACAGGACTTTCAAGCACAGAAATGTAAGCTATGTCATGGCTCATTAAAACTATAGCATTATGGTTAAATTCTAATTATTAATCAGCAACCCTGACTAAAACTCTCTCCTCCTGTTACATCACCATGTTACTTTTCCTTAGCTATTCCACCTTATATTCTTCATATTCTAAAGGTCACTTTACCTGAAAGTTGGACTTAAGTTTACCCAGCTAGACTTAATAGATACACCACCTGCTTCCTGCTCTACTCGAAGCTCGCTTCACTTTACTTCTCTCTCCTTTTCCTCTTTGTATTCTCCTCTGTTCCTCGTCTCTTTCCCTACTCCTTACTAATACCCTATTCTAAGAATTTCCCTCTTCCTTCTTGCTACTCTTCTTCAATGAAAAAAAAAAAAAAGATTCAAACCTGAAAATAAGGGATGTGGTATTTTATCTGTATTTTTATCTTATCTAAACTTTAATGTATCTGTTACTGAAGTTAAATGCCTTGTAACTGTAATTTGTTTTTAAATTTTGTCTGTTCTTTTGGAGCTTTTCTCCCTGGGCCTCTATTGAAAATGGACATATATCCAGCTAGACTAGCCCGGTCAACAAATGTTAAATAAAACAAATAAATAAATAAATAAATAAATAAATAAATAAATAAATAAAATAAATAAATAAATTAAGCTAGATAGAAAAAGCTTCATAAAAACATAAATGGATGGTAATTATGATATAACTACACCACAAACTGAAATATTAGGAAATCATTTCAGATGGTTATTAAATATATATTTTGAGAAATATGTCAATAGACCCATTGAGTCATATTATATTAATAACATTTTAAATATACTTGCGATTTTAGTTTAAATAAATAGTGATATAAAAGCTTGGTTCTATGCAACATTTCCCATAGTTTTATTGAAGATTGTGCTGACACTTTCAATTTTCCTAATATATTAGTTTTAAGAAATCATAAGTTATTTATTTATTTATTTATTTTTGCAAACCAGATGAACAGAATTACTTTGTTTTCTTCTTAATGGTAGATGTGATATTGATATGAATAACTGGCTTGTTATTCAGATGACAATATTTGATCTGTAAAACTGAATTAATTTCTCACCCTTTGTTAAATTTATAAATAACCTTAAACTAAGCAATGATATAAGTACATTTTATTCATCTAGACTATATGAATTACAAAGAAATATCAAACTGGATTTTTAAAATACTTATTGGGAATATGCTACACTAATTAGTACTACTGTTTTATTTGTGAAAGAATGGCAAAATATAATACCCTTAATTTCTTATTTCCCCTCAAGATGGAGAGTACGTATAAAAAATATATTAGATGTTGGAGATGCAAAGCTATTTTAAAAGTATATGGTATTTGAATGGTATTTGAATGCAATGGTGTGCAATGTTTTTTAGCTTAACATTAATCCATTTATGCAAGCTCCATAGTCAGACAAATTTACTATTTCCAAAACATTGGTTTTGTTTAACTCACCAGTTCCTGGAAATGTACCCGGAGCACAATATACCATTCTTTAAAGTTTGTTAACCATGACAAGAAAAGTTGTTACTCAAAATTGGAGAAATGATGTTACTCCTTCATTTGTAGAACACATAACCATTGCTAATATTGTCTGTGAAAATTAATTAGTGTCTATTAGGATGAAAATAAATAAGATGACTTCTGAATACCATTGTTGGTCAAAATTTAATATCTTATTTAAAAAATATTAGTTTGAGACTTTTTAGTTTAACAAATCTATTTTAGTTTTTCATATTACTCTTTAAAAAGAAATCATGGAAGTTTAAAATTCATATTAATTTGAGGTAGACACAATTGTAAATAGTTATTTTTGTCTTTGATATTAATTCCTGGATTTATTGTCTTAAAATCTAATAATAATAAAAGTAATCAATCAATCAATCAATAAGAAACAGGACTGACATAATAAATGAGAACTTCTCATATGTCTTATAGATGCGATTTTTGGGAAGGAGACAAATTCTTATCCAGCAGGCCTACCTAAGACCCCATCCTTTTCAGAGTCTTTGGAAGAGACCCATGGATATGCCTTGAATCTAAATGAGGCACAACACCTATTAGTGGCTTTCCAGGATGGATTTAATACTTAGCACTAGAGAATATCTTGTAAGAAATGACCTTCTGTAAAATAAATAGGCTAGCACTGGAGCAGAAAACAGAAGTAATGGTGGGATTTCTCATTACTGTGTGGCAGAAATGCATAACCTATAACAGTTGATGCACTGATATCAAAGGCAGTTAAAATCTATCCAATTATCCTTCCTAAGAGACACTGAGGTGCAAGCAGGATGCTACTGGTTGTAATGTCAACAGAAAGAAATGTGATTCAGTTTATCAATGAAGTTTGGGTTAATGGTAACAAAACAGGAGATATTGTATTATGTCATAGTTCCTGACAGTGACATTTACTTAACAGTAAACATTGCAAAAATGTGGTATACATGGTTCCAATTAGTTGGTTTGGGAATAAAATAATAGCCTTTTAATTTGATTGGTACAAAATGTGAGCATGATAGTAGACTGCAGTACAATGCCCTCATGTTCAAAGAAACTAGCACCAAATGTTACTTTTTATGCACTGTAATACCTTAGTGTGGTACATAACGTAGATATTTGACCATAAAAATACAAAGTATTTCATGGAATAATTAGTATTGTGCTGTTAATCAAGTTATTAGTATAGATGTATTTGTAAAGAAATACAACTTAGACAAATAACATGGGTGGCATGTTACCAAATCCATCTTGTAATGTATTTTTGACATACATTTGACATTCAGAAAAACATTTTTTTAAGCCACATTGACTGTAACCCCAGTATAACACAACCCTGCTACTCCCATTGTTTGCAAACTTATATACAGCATTTGGGATATAATATAAATAGAAACTCACAATTATGTCAAACAAATATTTCACATAAACCATTTATGCAATTAGACTATCTATCTAAATACTTATAATTATAGTCATTTGCATATTGCAGAGTTGATTTATCAGTTTTTGTAGAGCCAGAAAAAAGTGCCTCTGTCATCCATTAGTACATCGCCTTTCTTCATGCTTTCTGTCAGAGAGGGGAATTTCAAAACATCTAAGTTCATATTATTATTATTATTATTATTATTATTATTATTATTATTATTATTATTATAATCATTATTATAGTTATTATTACTATTATTATCCACGTCAAACAAGAAGTCTAAAAATATATTTATATATATTTTCCTTTGTTTTTATCCCCCAACTACCTGTCAATCTGTCAACCATCACCTCTCCTGCAATGAAACAGCATATTCCTTCCTCTCTGGGGTTATAGGCAGCTGTTAGAGGCAAATATCCAGGTAGCTATGAAGAGTCTTTACTTATCTTGACCCTATCCACACCCCATGCAGTTGACATGCATGTTCACAGATGTCAGGGCTGGCTACACAATACTTTGCAAGTGTACTCTTTCCTGTATGAGCTGTGTGAAGTTTACAACATGAATGCAGTTTGATTGAACTAAGCACACCCTTGTGGCCCATACCCTGCATACTGAACACCTCCATCTCATGTACAAGCTGACACTGTACAGGGATAGACTTATTTCACCCTACCCACAATGAGTAGCCATCACTGGACTCTCAGTTCCAGCTTTCCCTATCAGGTTTCTTCACTATCCAAACTGTTAATTGATGTCAAGTTGTCTTAGTTGTATTCAGGGCTTCATTTGCTGTACCATAGAGGGAGGCAGTTACAGGAAATATTTCATATATGACCACCTCATTCCATATCTTGTATTAGTAATGCAATTGGAATATAGCTAGCAAGTTAGCCTAAACAGTAGATATTTCAGAAAATCCAACCCATAAAGCCCTGTAACTGTAGTAGGTATCCTAAAAGCTGCTAAGAGGTGACCTGTGTTTGGCATAAAAGGCATCCTTTGACATATTACTGATGGATTTACTACACATAATCAAATTAAGTGGCATCAGAAATACTTGGTCTGAGGATCTAAACCTCGTCTGCAACATCAACAGAATGGTTTGGAGGGACAGGTATATTTCACAGTGAATACCGCTGCTATAGAACAGACTCTCCATCCACATAAAACAAAGCTCATCCCTGTTCATTTTCAAGTGCTACTCAGATCGCTAGATGGGAAACAGAAAATTTACTCCAGGGATGTCCCCTATACTACTAATGGACTGATGCAGCTCCTAAATGCTTTATCCCATGCATGGGTTCCATCAAATTTTCTATGGTATTATCTCAGTTATTTTCATTAGGGTTAATATATAATTATTGACATGGAATCATTAAGGCCAATCTATAACTAAATGGGAAAGGTTATTTCAAACACAAAAAGGGAAATTGGCTACTCTTAAAATTGTCTGCAAAGGCAGCTAGCCTAGCACTTACCTATGAACCTATGAAGCTTTGAAAATATCCTTCATATGAACCATAAAATGACCATTGTATTTGGTTACCGATTCAAATATGTGCTACTGAAATATACAAAAGTACATTTTAGTAAAGCATTTACTTGTATTTTTCAGTATCAGAATCTTTTTTCAAAAAGGTTCCAGACAGAAATGTTTTAAAGCATTTAAGCTGTACAGTGTACAGCGGAATTATCATTTCAATTAATTACTGCTCATTCACAGCACACCTTAATTAAAATTCCAATTTAGTTTAACATCATCAAGTCTGGTTTTAATGTTTCAGCATGTAATTTGTCCAGACTACCATCATTATTTAATAATAGACTTTATACTGAACTCAAAATTTAAGTCAGGTACATTATATGCTTTCCATCAAACATTCTTTTGTTTGTTTCTCGTGGTATAAGAGTACTTGTCCATTTACCCTGCATAGAATTCCCAAAATATTTTCAATGACTACAAATAAAACAGCAGTCTTACTTGATTAACTTTTGATATTGTCATATATCCATGTGACAACACTAGTAAATTCTTTAAATGTTGTTTTTTAAGTTATTTTTGACAAGTTGAACAGAAAATGCAGCCTGTGTTAAAGTAGAGAAGTATGTTTTTATAGCTGTTCAGAAGTACTGTTTCCTTAACAACATATTAAAACTGATGCGCCGTGAACCCCTTTTTATTTTATATGTCTCTGTTTCCTACATTTATACAGCATACACTTCCTGCATTGTAATACATGCAACAGAGGATCAGTCAAATTAGATTTTTAAAAAGTTGTACAGCATTGTGATGTCTGAGTGGAAAACTAGTCTGCACTGAGGTGGAATTTTTTGCCAAGTAAAGGTGTTTATCTGATTCGTTTATTTGTTAAATATTTATACAGTTTGGTGCCTTTATTATTCTTTTATCTACTTTATAGGTTTATTGTCAGCAGGGATTCTATTACATGTCTGAGGAATGTGAATGTGCTCCTTAGAACTGTGAATATTGAAGTACAAATAGGGAAAACTACACTCAGTTTTAAAAACTGAACTACATTGCAGAACCCCCTCTTCTTTTTATACTGAAATCTTTTTATTAATATTTTAAAAGAAAAAAAAAACAAAAGTTACAAAAAAGATTTTCCTTCTTCATTTTGTTTAACAATCTCCAGCTTTGTTAACATTTTTATGGACTGGGGTGTTGAGGTACAAGGAGAAATGGCCCCTACAAAATGCAATATATTTTGCATTTTCTTGAAATTTTGCATAGCAAACACTACATTTTCTATACTTTTTATATTTGCAGTATCACATCTCTTGAAAGTAGCAGTAGATTTGTAGCTAGGATGGGTGAAGGGGCAGTCACTCCCGGTCCAAAGTGTTAGAATCCACTGATCATTATCATTTGGTAGTACAGTGCCAACAGTCATTTTCACTGTGATATTGCTTATGTGGACATGACTTTCTTCAGCACTTCATGTGTGGTCTAAGTTGTATCAAGCAATTTATAACAAGTTTTAAAAAATACAAAGCTGAAAAACTGAAAACTTTTTTGTTTGTTTGTTTTTGTTTTCTCCTTAAAACAACTTAGAATTGAAGGTGCAGAGGGCCTGGCACCACTTAAGAGAAAAGTGAGAAACACCAGATCATATCAGAGCATAGAGTATTTTTTGTTTGTTTTATTTTACTGTTTTAATTAGAATTGAGAGGAAGCATGTAGAAAAATGGCACCAGTTGCGAAATGAGTCACTGATGCCTCTGAGGAGCAGTAAAATATAAATTATGGTAGGTGTCTTCTAAATTCCACGAAGTCTGCACTCCAGGCTGAATTCTCTGGAACTTTTGTAAATTACATCCTAATCACTAAAGTTTAAAAGTATGTGCTCTGTAATAAACAGCAGAAGCATTCATGTTTCTTAGTGTCTAGCTTTTTCTGGCTGTATAAACAATGCCTTTAATAATTCTGAACCCCTCAACTAATATAAAATGTTCATTCATTTTAGTATGGTCAATGACATTACAATAAGTTACTTCCCTGTACTGCAAACTTAATAATTCATATATTGTTTTGAAATTATTCATGTTAAAGAAAAAAAAAGAGAATGTAATTGAAAATGTAACATTTTTGTCTGCTGGTTTACAGTAAATATTTTCTCCAGGAAAGAATGACAATATAGTGGACATTATCTGCTGAGCAGACATTTTCATCTGAAGTCAATACAAAATAGAGAAATCTATTATCAGAGTTGCAGCAATCTGAGAGCTGACTATATTATTTATTAGAGATGTGAGGTGAAATCTGCCTTGACTTGTAGAGGTACATTTCAAAACATGCTTTACTGTATTTTATAATGGATAATGTAATATAGTTGGTTTCACTGAACTGATGTATAAACGTGTTTCATTTATCATCTAACATTTCAGAAGTTCACAAAGATTTGTTTATCAGTGTTATGTATTAACGTACAAGAATGGCAGTGTGGCATACTGGATAAAGTTCTGTAGTTAATAGAATGATGTATTCTTGTACAGCATGATTATCGTCATATGAGTGAACGGAATTAAAGAAGGATGTATGGACATTTACATATGAGTCTTGCATATGTCTGAATAATAGTTGCATGCAAGCAACCGTGCTGTGCTAAAGAAACACTTATTCAGGTAAACTATAAAAATAAAAAGTGATTGGTGATGAAAAGACAGGGGGAATGGAACAGCAAAGAGAAAATAGCCATAGTCAAGCAGAAAACATATGCAAATAAACTGAGATAATGATAATAATGTATAACTAAGAAGTGAAATATTTAAGCGACTTTTTAAAAAGTGAAAGAGAGAGAGACACACACACAGAAAAGGAGAGGTATATATGTATAGGAACACTAGAGTAGATAATGAACATCTCTAACCAAATGACTACAATATTTAAATAAAATAATTCATGGATGAACATGATCAGCAAGAATGACTGAGGAAGTAGGGGATAAAACCGGCAAATCTCATACTCAAGGAAAAGTAAAGGGGAACTTGAACAGAGTCTTATATTTCTCCTTATTATGCCACAGTGGAGAGCCACTCAGAAACAGAAGTGGGACATTAAGGATATGGAAAATAAAGACATACTGAAAGAAAACTACCGATACCCATAGTATAAGAAAATTATTTTCAAGAGTTACCTTTCACAGTAGATGAACTAAACGAAGTAGAAAACATGTATCAGCAGTAATAGGAAACAAGGCCATGGCCTTTACATCGCATGATAGTGGATCAAAATAATAATGATTTGGGTGACTTCCAGATTTGTTGTTGCTGCTGTTTAGTTATTTAATCATATCCAATAATTCATGGTCTCTGGGAATTTAGCACACTAGTTCTGTCTGTCAAGAACTGCTTGTTAATGTTCTTTCAAATTTTCATGACTTCATTAATGCTGCCTATCCACCTTACCTACTGCTGACACTTCTCTTTTACCTTTTGTCATTGTCAGCAATATTGTTCTCTAGTGAATCCTGCCTTCACAATATGTGGGCAAAATACTGGAGTTTTAGATTTATTATAGGCCTTAAAGTGAACAGTCTGGATTTGTTTTCATAAGAACTGTTTGAGTCAATCTTCTTGCATTGCACAGATCCCTCATTTCCTCCATCTTCACATTTTAAAGCATCAATTTTCCTGCAAAAAGCCTTACTTATTGTCTAGCTCTGTAGAGAAGAGAGTATGACTAACTATATGGACCTTTGTTGACAATGTGATATCTTTGTTCATTAAACCTGTATCCAAATTTGTAATTGTTTTCATTCTAAAATGCAAGCAAATTTTAATTTCATGTCTGCAACCCCCATCTGCAGAGATTATTGACACCAGAAAAAAATATATAATTGTCATGGTTACCTCTTCATTTCCATCTGTTTGCCAGAAACTGGTCATAACAGATGACATAATTTTATTTATTTATTGTTATTGCTGTGCCAGCTTTTATGTAGTCTATGTTTATCATCATCAACATGCTGTGTAATGCTTCTTTATTTTCAGCCAGTAGGGTAGTATCATCGACATATATTATGCTGTTAGCATTTCATCCAGCAATATTAATCACAACATATGCCTTGTGTAATGTAACATTTGGTATGATATGTTCAACATATAAGTGTATAAATAGGGTAATAATATATTGCTTTGCTTTAGTCCTTTCTTCATCTTGCATAGGTCAGTTTTTCCATACTCAGTTCTAACTTTTATTACTACCTTTAGACACAGGTTCCTTAGAAGGCAAATAAAGTTACTTAGTATTCACATTTCTTAAGAATTAATCAGAGTTTGTTATGGCTTTACAATAGTCAATGAAGCAAAAGTAAATATTTTTTCTGGAAACACCTTGCTTCCTCCGTTATCCAGCAGATGCTGATATTGTAATCTCTGATAATTCAGCCAGTTTTAAATCCAGCTTGAACATCTTAAATTTCTCAGTCCATATATAGGTGAAGTGTAGCTTACAGAACCTTAAGCATTACCTTGTTAGCACATGAAACAAATACAGATGTTTGATAATTTGAGAAGTTTTTAGCATTGCCCCTTTTTTGTGATTGGGTTATAAATTTACCTTTTCCAATCTAATGGCCAGTTGCATTTTTCAAATTTGCTGGCAAATTACAATAAACACTGTAACCACATAGGCTTGTAAGATTTTAAACAATTTATTAGGAACTGCATTACTTCCTATAGCCTTCTTACTAACAAGCATTTCTAAGGCCAATTTAACTTCACTCCCCTCTATGTTTGCATGTAAATCAGAGGTCATACTATCACATGTAACACTGATGTTAAGATAGTTGTTAACCTGTTTTTTCTGTTTAATCCTGACACCCTCTTCTTAATATATTTTGCTTTTGTTACGTACCTTCCATATTTTTCTTTTATCATACTAATTTTATTTGGATACTTTCCTTAAAATCACAAATTTTCTCAAAAAGAACAATTTTTTTCTATTCTGTTCTTTTCTTCCAGTTCTTTGTATTGCTTATTTAAGCATGCCTCGTTATATTTCCCTGCTCTTCCTAGAACCTCTATTCAGTCTGACATATTTTCCTATCCACATTAACCTTTGCTCTTCTTCATTCCTCAACTGCTTCTAAAACCCCCACAGACACCCATTTTGCCTACTTAACTTTTATTTGAAACATTTTGATTGCACATTCTGAACAATATTACATACCTTTGTCCAGAGAACTTCAGGTGCTCTATCCTCCAGGTCTATTCTTTTAAATCTAGTCTTCTCCTCCATGCTGTATTAACTAGGAATGAAGTTGAGTTCATTTCTCACTGGCATATATACCTTTTTTGTCTTTAATTTTAGAATTTGTGTTTAAGAAGCTGATGGTCTCAGCAACAGTTAGCTAAGGATTTTGTTTTTACTGACTGTATAGAACTCTTCCATCTCTAAATATAAAGTATATAATCAGTCTGATTTTGGTTTTGATCATCGGGCAACAGCCATACATAAAACACTCTCTTAAGCTGTCAAAATATGTTGTTTATTATGATCAGTGAATTATCTTGGAAGAATTACACTAGTCAATAGACTGATTTATTCTGTATTCCAAGTCCAAAAATTCCCATTAGTGTATCAGTACTCTAACAAATAGCATTAGCATTTCAGTCACCCATGAATTTTACATCATTTTTTAGTGTTGCTTCCAAGACTCTCATAACATTGGTCAGCTTCTTCCTCTTCAGCATCTGTTGCTGGAATATAAACTTGAGTCTACGTAATATTAAATTGGTTTACTTTGTAGTGTGATTGAACACATTCTATCATTCATTTATTTATTTTGGCAGTAGACAAACATTGATTTTGACATCCTTTTATTAACTGTGAAGTCTACTCCATCTCTTCACCAAGATTTCTAACTACAGAAGAAGACCTGAAAATTATTTGATAAAAAAGTACCCATTCCAGTCAACATACTTTCTTAACTTTATGCCATTTTGGCTGAATAACATCAACCATATTCCACAAAAATTCAGAGAGAGAGAGAGAAAGTACAGACTATTCCTTAACTATGAATAGAACTCCAAAAATTATTAACCTATACAATAAAATTAATAATTTAAAAGTACAGAGGTCCCATTAAAATCAAGCTATCTTAAGTTCTATAAAGCATGTAAGAATATGCACCGATATTCAGTTAAGAAATTAAAATCCAGTTCAGATTTAATACTCTGACATAGTTTATGTTTCAATATGTCATAGTTCATAGTAGGATCAGATTTTCATTTCATCTCTGAATATATCAGCAGACGGAAATCTTTGTGTCTTTAATCTATGGATATGATAGTCTCTAGCACTCTTCATATTTTCCAATGTACTTCTTCAGTAGCATGATAGACACCTTTATCTGTCTACGTTTTTCTTAGTAGATGCTAGGGGGATGCTATTATGCTCTTTACTGAATATATTTTGCCAAATCTCTGTACCATGACCTGCCCTTCTTGGGTGGCTATATATTGTATAGCTCACAGCTTCATTGACATATATAAGCCTCTATACCATGAGAAGGTAACAGTCCAGAAAGACCACCAAATAACCCACATCAGTTTCAAGAAAGTTAAGTGAGAGGACAATACAGTAAGTAGAACTTGAAACATTATTTAAAGAGAAGATGGGAAATCAAAGGAACAGAACACCCATACTCTCACCTATGAAAACCCCTGGTCTATAGTGTGTTATATCATTTTCAAGAAAGTTCATTGGAAAGGCAATACTGATGGAGAAGAAAAGGAACAGACCAGCCCTATTCATACCCATACTGAGCTAAGAAAGTAGCTGTTGTATAGGCTAATGAAAGCAAAGGAACAGATACTGACCAAGTAATTAGTCCTATGAACATTTAGGATACTAGAAAAGATTGATATTTAACAGTGAACATAACAAAAATTTGACTTTAGCTAGATTTTACTAGCTTGGTAATATGAAAGGCAAAGAAAATGTTTTTTAGTTTGTTATGCCTCTTAAATCTCAGGTCACAGCCTTAGAGTTGAGAATGCTACTATGCCTGCACTTATAGAGATGTCCCATTTGAATTAATAACAAGGGGCATTGTGGGTCCACTTGTAAAAATGTGCAAAGACTATTAGTATATTCCAAAAATTGTTTATGAAGTGACCATTTATGAGGCAGGACCCCTGTGATGATTCAGTGCAATGTATAGAGCAAAAGACCTAGTACTTCTTTTTCTTTATTATAAGTTTCCCCAGAAAAATTCCTACTAATCAAGGCTATTCATACCTGAACAATTCATGAACTTTGTTATTTTTTTTAAATGAAGTGGCTGAATAAATTTATATATCAATAAAACAGATGGAGGTTTTGAGTGAAGGCTACATGGCAGACATATCTGCAGCTTGCTAAATATAGCAAAAAAATGGGAGAAAGAAAATGTCTCATTCAAATGCATGATACAACATTTTAGATCTTCATGACTGTAAAGTAACAATAATATCTGTAGCAAAAGAACACAAGAAGAAATCATAACAAACAAATCCAAAAGCATAGAATAAAAATACTGATCATTTCAGCAAATTCAAACACTGACATAAAGTATCATTTTCATATATACTGCTGAAAATAATCTCTTTACCAAGTGCCAAAGAATATTTGAAATTGTAGAGAGGGCAAGTGAAGTAAAATGCAATGT
>NC_056739.1:1870166692-1870306692 GCF_019279795.1 Protopterus annectens
TATGGACACACCTCCACCTTTGGTGTTCCGGTCCAGGTTACATGGCCGAAAAGTGTGGTAGGCGTTATAGCCTGGTAGTGCAGGGGTGCTGTCTGGAGCCTTGAACCAGGTCTCAGTCACTGCACAGATACTGGTGTTCTCCATTTTAAGGAGTGCCTTGAGTGAGTGCATTTTGAGATTTAGACTTCTAGCATTGAGTAACATCACCCTCAGTTTTTGCTTGCCTGTTCCTGTTACAGTGGTGAATTTGTCATTTGAACCTTGCCTAAAAAAGGCACTATATGGGGAGGCAAGAACCTTAGCCAGTATCCAGAATCCCAGGGTGACAGGTGCAGGCCATCTCTGGCAAAGCATCGTGGTCCGTTGACCATGTCATCCCAGGCAGACAGATACTGGATCCCTTTAGAATGACACCAGAAGCTTAGCCAATTGTAGTAGTCAATAATTTTGTCCTTGTACTGCAGTATCATTCTGGGTGATAGCAGAATGCTACTCAGGGTTAGGGTCATGCCTGCCTGGGCTGCAAGATTGGAGAGCTCTTCCATGTCTCTTTTCATGTATTCCAGGGAGGTACGTCTCAGTTCACACCAACATGGACAATGACAGAGTCATATTTGTACTTGTTGTGGAGTGACCTGAGTGCATGGGTTATGTGGCAGATCCTGGCACCTGACAGGCAGCTGACAGTAACCTTCTCCTTGTTTAGCCTGGTGAGTGGGACATCAGTGTGCCTGACTATAGAGTCACGTATGACTAGTGTGTTGGGTACTTTGTTTTGCCTTATTGGCTGTGGTTGAGTAGCACACTGAGTCTGCGGGCTATGTGTCATTTGGGCTGTGTTTGGGGGTGGAGGTTGCTTGCATTTCTGCTTTGGAGGTCTCTGTTGCTTGAGCAGATTATTATTGAGAGCCTCTGTGAATGTTTTTGTGTTTCTATGTGTGGATTTTGGTGGTGTAGATTTAGTGAGACTATATGATGAGTGTGGTGTGATGCAAGTGTTTACCTTCTCCTCTTGACTGTCAAGTTCACTCTTGGCTGGAGAGAGCTTTACCTGCAGTTTGGCTAGATAAGTGCATCTCTCACAGGTTGTAGTGTTGGGTGGTAGGAGGATTGGGTTGTCTGTGTACATGAGGCAATTTCTACATTGCCCCAAGATGCCCAGAATCATCAGATAGACAGGAAAGAACACTGGGAGCTGACCCTTGGGCATGTCTGAATAAAAAACTATTTTCCTCTAGATAAGTGAGGAAAGTAAGTCCAAAAACTGTTTTCCTCTAGGTAATGAGGAAGGCTGAGTGCTGTAGTAACGTTGTCACCTCAGAGTAAGACGTTGTCCTGTTCGATTCTCATCTAGAGCATCTTCTGTCTGGAAACATGCATGAATGGGTGTACCTTCATTGAAGGTTGTGCATCAGGGCCGGCAACTCGGCATGTAAAAATCTACTGCCAATCATTAGAGGACCGGAGTTCCACTGTGGCGACCCCTAACCGGGAAAAGCTGAAAGACACAACATTTAGTGCTTACAGCAAGTTCTGAACAAGTGCTGATCACGAATAATCAAATTCAAGTGCTAAAACTAAGAATCTGTATCTGGACTAAACTAGTTACAGGAAAGGGGGGAAACAAGTGCAAATGCGGACTTTTAAATCAGAAAGTTGAGAGAAATGGAAAAACTGCCCAAACATCCAATAACTACAATATCTGGGCCAGAACCACTCCTTATGTGGTAGATAGGTTACCTAGTGCTTACCACTCCCACTGATAAGCTAGAAGGCTTCTCTCCAACACAGAAAGCTTGGGGGGCTCAGAAGATTACATACAGTCCTGGATACAGCAAATCTGAATTTGGACTACACTAGTTACAGGAAAGGTAGGAAACAGGCTTAGATTTTTTTTTTATATACAGAAAGGTAGCTAAAACAGCAGTAAAAACAGTACAAATGCAGTGCAAACTATCACACTTGAGTATGCAGCAATGTGAGACCAAACAGTTTAAGAAAATGCAATTAAATTAAAAATGACTAAAAACAAGTGAAGAAGGAGTCTATTAGGTAGAATGAGGTAAAGAGATGGGATTAGGGGGAGTGTCCCAGATCAAATCTACAGTGGGGGCGGGCAATTGCAAAAGCCTCTAAATTTAAACAAGACAGGAATAGGGAGGGTGGGTAGGAAAAAAAACACTTTCAGCAGAGATCTGAAGAACTATACAGTGAAGCAAAAATAACAGTGCACAACTCTGAAGTCAGTCAGCAATAATATAAAATTAGTCAAGCAACAATTAACAGTACACAACTCTGAAGTGCCATAAAAAACTCTATATATATATATATATATATATATATATATATATATATATATATATATATATATATATATATGTTCTCTTCTATTCTTGTTTACATTCTTGTCATATTCACAGACTAATGTACATATGTATATCTCTGTACTCTTCTATTTCTGCTTACATACTTAGTCACAGAGTAATGTATATATGTGTATTTTCATACTATTCCATTCCTGCTTACATTCTGCAGTTATATTCACAGACTAATGTATGTATGTATATCTCTGTACTCTCCTTTTCCTTCATACATGTAGTAGTTATATTTACAGACTAATCTAAATATGTATACCTCTATACCCTTCTATTCCTGCTTACATACTTTAGTCATATTCTCAGACTAATGCTTATGTATAAATAAATATGTTCTCCTATGTTCCTACTTACATACTTCTTATATTCACAAACTAATGTACGTAAGTGTATCTCTTTACTATTCTATTACACAGACTAATGTACTTATGCATCTGTGTACTGTGTTATTGTTGCTTACATATATTGGTTATATTCACAGACAAATGTACATATGTATATCTCTGTACTCTTCCATTCTTCTTCTTTAAGTACTTTAGCTATATTCACAGACTAATGTACATAGCTATATCTATGCACTCTTCTATTATCTACATCGGCTATCTAAAGAATGCCAAGTGTGCCTATGGCCAAAAAATCTAGAGTCACTTCTCAGAGCTAAGAGACTGCAGACATTTGTGGCAGTGGTACAATCTTTCACAGACTACAGGCCAGTATCCACCAAATGTAATGATAACATTGAATTTCTAAATGAACTTAACACCTACTTCAGCAAATTTTATGAAGGGAATGACACAAAGGCTATGCAATTCACCACTAGGCAAAATGAGGTAGTACTCTGTATCAACCCAGCCAATGCTCACAGAACTCTGAGACAAGTAAAGTCAAGGAATGTGGCGGTACCAGTCAAAATTCTGGGACAAATGCTCAGGAACTGTGCTGTCTAACTGACCATGGTTATTACTGGACATATTTAACACATCTCTATGTCAGACCATAGCACCTAAGTGCTTCAAGAACACAACAATGATAGCACTACCCAAAAAGTCTCAGCCAGCAAACCTGAATAACTATCGTCCAGTAGCTCTCACCTCGAGTAAGGAAGTGTTTCAAAAGGCTGGTAAAAGAATATTTAACAAAAAATCTTCCTTCAGAACTGGACCCACTCCAATTTGCTTATTGGTCAAAGTGCTCCAGTGCAGATGCCATCTCGATGGCACTCCACACTTCCTTAGCTCATCTGAAAACAAGAACTGTTATGTCAGACTGCTATTCATTGACTTAAGCGCTGCCTTTAAGACAGTCATTCCAGAACATCTGATAGAAAAACTGATTCACTTGGGAGTCAGTACTCCTATGTGCAACTAGATTTTGGACTTTTTATTGACAGACCTTAAAGAGTAAGAGCTGGCAATAACACCTCAAAGAGCCTTACACTGAGCACGGGAGTCCCTTAAGGATGTGAAATATCACAGTATGGTATGGAAACTGCAAGGACATCGTTCATAGGTTCATAGATTAGTACTAAGCTAACTGCCCTTGCGAGCCATTTTAAGCCTAGCCAATTATCCCTTGTAAGACTCAAACCCTGCACCTTGCCTTGCAAACACCTTAACCATTAGGCCACCCTCCCAACCTTGCGGCTCTGCAAAGGGAAGTGAAAGTGGCACAGAGAATAATGAGGTCCACGCTTCCATTTACAAAGAATCTGCACTCTGCACAGTGTCTTGGAAGAGCCACAAAGATGGTTAAAGACCATACTCACCTGCCTCAGGGGATGGTTCTCCTGCTTATCTTCGGGCAGGTGTTACAGAAGCATGCATTGCAAAATGACTCGATTCAGAATTTGAATTAAAAGCTACATTCTGTATTGTACATATGCATATCCCTCTACTTTTCTACTCCTTAGATAATGTTATGTTCACCTCCTAATGCGCATGAGTATACCTCTGTACTCTTGTATTCCTGCTTCCATATTTGTTATATTCACAGACTAATTAATGTACATATCGATATATCTGTACACTTCTATTCCTCCTTACATACTGTAGTTATATTCACAGACTAGTGTACAAATGTATATCTCTGTATTCTTCTGTTTTTCCTTACATAATTGAGTTATAATCACAGCCTAATCTACATACATACTTACATATAATCACATATGCTTACATACTTACATACACTGTCAAAAAAGTGCAGCAACGATTGCACTTCTTGATTAAACTGAGAAAAGCAAACTTGTGACAGTTCATCCTCCTATCATTCTATAGAGCCACCATTGAGAGTGTCCTGACCAAAAATCATAGTCTGGTATGGGAATTGGCATTTATATCATGTTATCGAAAGATGAAAATAGCATTTGGTATTTCATCGGCCCCAAAACATCTAAACATGAAAATATCGAACATTCAGAACAGCAAATTTTTTTCCCATGGAAAAAATTTGCTGCTCTGAAACACATACACACAATGCAAGCACATCAGACAAACAGCAACCACACACATACACTTAAATTCCTACATCTAACGCTACAATAAACTAAACATACACTACTATCTACCCAATTACCTTAACCCAAACCCTAACCCTAAGATCCGTCACTATCGCACACTCACCTTACCTGCGCCCTAACCCAAACTCACTTAAACCGCCCACTAACCCTAAAGTCTTTCACTATCACACACATGACTAACCCGCGCCCTAACCCTAACATACAAACAATCACACACTTACCTGAACCCAACCCGTAACTTTCCATCACAGCGCTAAGAATAGCAAAGCCACAGAAACGGCCAACCGAATTCTTTCCCGAGGAAAGAATTCACTGTTCTGCAGCTTTGCTATTCTTGGCGTTCGCTGAATAATGTTCGATATCAGAACATTCGAAGTTTTAATACTTCGATGTTCTGATACAGACCCTGGGAATTGTAATGCCTCTGAATGTAGGCTCTCAGATGAGATATAAGGGTAGTGGAGAAGATCATTGGTTCTTCACTTACACCCTTGGAAGACTTACACTGGACTCACTGCATAGGAACTCCAGAAAGATAATCAATGACCTTACCTATCCTGCAAATGGCATGTTCTCCTGCCTTTCCTCAGGTAGAAGATGCAAAAGCATGCACTACAAAACTTTCAGACTGAACAACATTTTTTCCCTTATCCATTAGACTGTTGAACTCTGTCTACAGGTGAACCAGAAGAAAGTCAGCTCCTTCATCTACCTCCAATCACCTAGGCATGTATATAGCTGTCTGATTAGGAATAGTACACATTGCAAGCTCATCACTTTCTACAAATGTTACTAATTTTACACAGTTCGTGGGAGTGGAATATAAATAGTCAGTGTTCACATTTGAATGTGTGATTCTAACTGTCAGTTCTTCATCTGTACCCTTATATGAGAAATTCAAGAGACTGCAATACACACTGTGCAATAGCTATATGTTATTCTATTTTTATTTATATATTATGCGTTGTAATGTCAAATTATTTTTTTTTCAAAATATTTTCTGTATGTATGTATGTCCTTGCACAGGGAATGAAGCAATGCAATTTCATTCAGCTATACTGTGGTTTAGATTTTAATGACAATAAAGTTTACTTTAACTTTGACTGGACATATTCACATATAAACACACTAATATACATCTGTATATCTCTGTACTCTTCTATTCCTGTTTATATACAGTGGTTATATTCATGTACTAACGTACATATGTATATATTTGTACTCCTCTAGTCCTGTTTACATACTTTAGTTATAGGCACAAACAAATGCACATATGTATATCTCTGTACTCCTCAATTCCTGTTTACATACTATAGATATGTATATCTCTGCACTCCTATATTCCTGTTTACGTACTTTAGTTATAGTCACATACTAATGTACATATATATATATATTTCTGTATCCTTCTATTCCTGATTACATACTGTAGTTAAATTATCAGATTAATGTACATATGCATATCTCTTTACTCCTCTATTCCTGTTTACATACTTTAGTTACAGTCACAAACTAATGTACATATGTATATTTCTGTATTCTTCTATTCCTGTTTACATACTGAAGTTAAATTATCAGATTAACGCACATAGGTATATATCTGTACTCTTCTATTCCTCCTTAAATACTGTAGTTATATTTGCAGATTAATGTATATATATATATATATATATATATATATATATATATATATATATATATATATATATATGGATCTAGGACTATTGCAAGAAATCATGTTTACTCAAAACTTAAACTGCCGAGCACACTTTCTACCATAAATGCACTTTCTCAAAAGAGAAACACAACAAAAAAAAAAAACAGGCATCACGTTTATGTAGGGGGGTAAGCCGCCCTGTATGCCCCAAGTGGGGGGCTGCATCTTCCCACACCCCCCTACTTTTATATTCTCACTCCGAGATTGCACTACAGTAAGGAAAAGGGAATATTCCCTTATCCCTACTGTACCGCAATCTAAGCAACAGCCCCCATCGCTCAACTGCCATTTTTTTTTTACGTTTTTTTTTTTTTTTTACTTCTCTTTCGTGAAAGTGCATTTTCGGTAGAAATGCACTTTCGGGAAAGTGTGCTCGGCCATTTACCTTTCGGGTAAACATGATTTTGAGCAACAGTATGGATTTTATATATATCGATATATACATATATATATATATATATATATATATATATATATATATATATATAGGTCTACTTTGAAAAATCTTAAACCTATAACATCTAATTTCATAACAGTGAGACCAGAACATCTAAAATCCAAAACATCTAAACACCCATAACATTAAATTTCATAACATCTAACACTACATTTTACAAGAAAATAACATCCCCTCCACATATAATGACACCAAATTACCAAACAGACCTTTTACTACGTTTCTGCAGGGGGACAAGCCCCCCTGCACCCCCATGTAGGGGGCTCCACCCCCGCACCCCCAGTACATTAAATATACCAACTCCAAGATCGCACTACAGTGGGAAAAAGTTTGTTTCCTAACCCCACTGTATCAAGCCCCCCTGCAGAAACATAGCAAAAAGTGTGTTTGGTAGTTTGGTGTCATTATTTCGTTATATATGGAGGGATGTTATTTTCGTGTGATTTGTACTGTTAGATGTTATGAAATATGATGTTATGGGTTTTAGATGTTTTGGGTTTTAGATGTTCTGGTCTCAATGTTATGAAATTAGATGTTATGGGTTTTAGATTTTATATATATCAGGACTATTGCAAGAAATCATATATATATATTTCTATACTCTTCCTGCTTACATACTTAAATTATATTCATAGTCTAATGTGCATTTGTATATCTCCGTAGTCCTCTATTCCTGCTTACATTCTGTAGTTATATTCACAGACTAATGTATGTATGTATATCTCTGTACTCTCCTTTTCCTTCATACATGTAGTAGTTATATTTACAGACTAATCTAAATATGCATATCTCTATACCCTTCTATTCCTGCTTACATAATTTAGGTATAATCACTGACTAAACTAAATATGTATATCTCTGTACTTTTCGATTTCTGCTTGCATACAGCAGTTATATTCGCAGACTAATGTATATATGTATATTTATGTACTCTTCCATTTATGTGTGCCTCAGAGCCAATATATAGCATGCAGATTTTACTTTAACATTTTACATGAGTAATGGTATGTCTCTTATTTGTTACATCTGAACCCATGCTTATATTTTTGATTGTATGGTGTTTGTATTATTTTGTGTACATAATGGGTTATATGTATACTGCTTCTGGTTTTGGTAAATTGTTTTGATTTTGTTTCTGCACCAGGTTGTGGCTGAAAAACATTGTGGAACCATCCTCCCACTCAGTCATTAATTTTTTAACTAAAATAAATTAAATTCATTTGAGATGGACATTCCGTCTGTATCACAAATGGAACCCCCAACATTGCTATGAGACATTATTCAGCTCTAGGGGGAGAATGTCCTATGTGGCACATCTCATTACTAAGGGTTTTACATACAGGAAGAAAGAGGTCATTGTCTCCCTCTACTCTCCCCTCATTAGGCAAATCATCGAGTACAATGCCCTTTTTGGCATGTACCTCACTAGACACCTGCAACAACCGGAGAAGCCAGAAAAGTACTTCACAAAGAGGATTATAGGCCTTAAGCACTTGTCCTATATGGACATACTCAAAAAACTCCAACTATTCTCTGTATATTGCCTACTTAGATGCAATCTCTGCTTGACTTACAAAACCATGTCTGACCCAGCTCTGTTAGAAATGCTACATCTAAAGAAATCCCAATCTCTCCACACCACACGCTCCAGACATCTCAACCTCATTACCACAATTAACAGAACATGCTGGAGGGACAGGTTCAGAACCCAGAGACTGCCCATGCTATGGAACAGACTTCTCATACATGTCAAGCAGAGCACCTCGCTGACCATCTTCAACAGAAATCTTGATGAGTAGATGGGAAACAGAAAATTCACCCCAGGGATAACTCCAGCTCTACTCAACAGAGGCACTGGGAACTAAGATTAGGTGGCACTAAGCCAGGGTAATCATATAGCTAGGTTTGTAAAGGCCCTAGGGCCATTAGCCTAGTACACACCTATGAACCTATAACATGAGCCCTCGATACCCACAAATATTATTTAGTAGGGATTTAATTTTGTTTTCTGTTGACACCCCTCTACTACTGCTTTATGAGCAGAGAAAATGCAACACAAATATATGGGCTTTCTTGGACTTTCTCTCCATCCAAGAATGCTAGAACAAGTGGTAAGAAACTATGGTTGGTAATGTCATTGCTAAGTCTACACTGGTTTGTGAGGAGAGGTACTATCTGCTTGGTATTAACACATGGTTAACATCAGAGAAAAATACAGAACAGAGAGGTAAATTAGAAAACATCAAATCTCAATTGCAACTAATGTGGAGCAGACATATCTTGGGGTATATGATGGCAAATGCTTATAGAGTAAATCAGATTAGTGGTCTGTTGAAAAAGGATCTACACTGGGCTGCAGAACATAATCAGGAGGATACCCCAGAAATAACTTGATGTTTAGAAGGTGTCCATGAAGTCTGATCAGGGAAAGGAGTTGTTGAGAAAATACTTATCATATATGCGTGATAAAACTTATAAGTACTGTTTGCCTTTAAAACCCATATAAATAGAAATTATCTACAGATCTGTAAATATTTCATTGCCATTGTGTCATACCCTTGCATTCATCTGGATTATGTTTCAAGGAAAATACTGAGTTGCAATGGTTAAAATGTAGAGAACATTTATACCAGTGATTTGTGAGGTACAAGGTTGTAAACCTGTTCCTCTATGTTGTATGTTTTAGCTGTCAGTCACTATTTCTAGCACTGGAGCCATCTGTTTCTAGTACTGGGGCAGTCTTTGGATGTGCATAAATACCGGCTGCCCAGGATAACCCTGTTTCTTATGGTGCTGTAAGCAAAACAGCGCTGTCTCTTCAAAATTCTTTAAAACAGTAAATAAAGAGATGGAGCTTTGAGCCACTTTTGATAGCTCATAAACTTTTAGGCCTTCTGTTTTTATTGGTTATAAGACTTTGTTGTCTCCCTAATTGTTACTATGTTTAGGGAAGTATATCCACAAAGAGGCATTATACTTAATAATTGGTCAATCAATGCTAAGTGTAAGGGAGTGATTACCATTCCTGACATTGAAGATATTGTTTTGCATTTAGCTATGCTAAATAAATGGATTCCCTGACAATTGTAGTCACATGATTGTCAAAAGAGAGGGAATAGGTACCTGACTACATTTCTGTTTTGTAGTGGTGTGTTATCTATACACTATGAAGAAGTAGTGGATACCTACTTAAAGTGATGATACTACCTTTTCTAATGGTTACTTTTAGCCCATTTTAGTACAACCGTCTACTATGGTGAGTTCATTTTGAAAGATTTAGGTGTCATAGGGTAACTCAACAACAACTCGCAGTTTGCAGTCACCTACAGACTATGAAAGGCAGAGATCTTGCCTGCCTGCTTGGAGAGCTGAGAAGTAAAGGCCAGGAAGGGAAGGTCTCGGCCCTGATCCATTAGAGGCACTGCTGCCCCCTTTCATACTTTCTGATGAGGAACAAGCCACTCACAATATCTGGGTTCTGTCTTTCAGCTGATTTGTTATCCATATTACCATATATGGGTCAAAGTTTAAACCATTTAGCTTCTGTATCATACTCGCAGGAGGAATTATGTTGAAGGATTTGGCCAGGTAAAGATGCACCATGTATAACACATGGCCACTGCCTACAGCCTCCATAACCCTTTTAAGTAGTTTACCATGGTCAGTAGACAGGCTCTACCTTTCCCAATGAAAAACTATTGGGATCAAGTTGAATTAAATTCCTGACATGGTAGTTTAGGAATTCATTATAATGCATTCCAAGGATTTTCAGATAAGACCTGTAAGACTGATAGGTCTGTAATTATGTGGGTTAGTTTTAAGGCTACCCATATGGAGAATCCTCACTATGGCAGTGCACTATGCATCTGGGATGAAGCCAGTAGGTAAATTTACCTTAATTGGGCTAAGTAGTTGAAGGACTGGGTCTATGAGATCATATTTAACACTATACATTAAGAAAGAATGTATATTTTCAGGTGCTATGTTGGAAGTATTTTTGATCTTAGTTAACACTTTCAGTAAATGATCTTCAGAGAAAATCAGAAAAGGTTCAGGTATTTCAGAGTTTCATATAAATGTGTCATGGGAAAAGTTAGCACTGATCTGTTTTCAATGATTTTGGCAATGTCTGTGGGATTAGAATAGGAGTTGGCTTTTTCAATACCTTCAAAGCAATGTACGGTATCATTTCAAACTTTTGTAACATAGATAAGGAAAGATAAATGATTATCGGTGGCTTCAGAATCCAGCCTAAAGTCATGGGACTGCCAGCTTTATGCATTCTTCTAAATGGGCATATAGTTCCTTAGTGATGCTTGCATCTCTCTCAGTGTCAGAGGTGATGCAGTCATAAGTTTAGTTTGATATTTCATCATAGATGAGGTCATGATTGGTATGTTTGTAGTCTTTAAATGCAGTAAGGTGTTCTATAGGTGTTGTTGGGATTTTAAAGGAGAATGTCAGGATTTTGTGGTCAGACTTCAGTGAGGAAGGAGATACCAGTAGAGCTGCGAAAGAGTTGACCATATTTGTAAAGATCAGGTCAACGATGTTATATCCTGCAGTAGGTTTATTTGCAAAACTTTTCAGGGAAGTCTTTCTTTATCATGGAATTTTCGGGCTTACCCTTCACTTGAGGTAGACATCTGCTAGTTTTTTGAAGGGTAGGTAACATCACCAAAATAAAAGCAGTTTTATATAGGTAGATAATTTAGAACACTGAAGAACTTTGCATGGTTATCAGAGAGAAAAGAAGGTATTTTATAGTGAGTTATTGGTTAATAATTTATCCAATCTAGAGTGATTAATAACTTCCATTTATTGGTTCCTAGGGATCAAGCTTGGAGTAATATGCTTCTTGTTAAATATGGAAACTCTGTCACAGTTACCACTGAGTCTGAAAATGCAAAAAAGTACAAATGTAGGTATAGAGAGATTGCTCTATTTACATTTAAGCCAAGTCTCAGTAACTAAACAGACACAGATGTTTTCTAAATACACGAGAAATAATTTTATGCTCAACTTCTGAGAGACTTGATTGGCTACAATCACCTGCATTAGAAGCTGAAGTTAAGTACAAACTTTCAGTTTTAAAAGTATTTTTTTTCATTTTTTCTGTACCTAATTGTGTGTTTCACTGAATAGTGTGTGTGCTGTGTCTCTCTCTGCTATAAAAGGGGGTGGTGGTCTTCTCACTTCTTGTTATCTGATATTTAACTGATAGCCTAGAGGGATTCCTCTGTACTTTAAGCGCTAGCCACAAAGTTTGAGAAATCATTTTATGCTCAACTTCTGAGAGACTTGCTTGCCTACAATCACCTGCATTAGAAGCTGAAGTTAAGTACAAACTTGCAGTTTTAAAAGTACTTTGTCATATTTTCTGTACCTAATTGTGTGTTTCACTGAATAGTGTGTGTGCTATGTCTCTCTCTGCTATAAAAGGAGGTGGTGGTCTTCTCACTTCTTGTTATCTGATATTTTACTGTTAGCCTAGAGGGATTCCTCTGTACTTTAAGTGCTAGCCGCAAAGTTTGAGAAATCGTTTTATGCTCAACTTCTGAGAGACTTGCTTGGCTACAATCACCTACATTAGAAGCTGAAGTTAAGTACAAACTTGCAGTTTTAAAATTATTGTTTTTCATTTTTTCTCTACCTAATTCTGTGTTTCACTGAATAGTGTGTGTGTGCTGTGTCTCTCTCTGCAGTTTGTTTCCACCCACCCTCCCTGTTCTTGTTTTGGTGTTAGTGTTGGTGGATCTGAAATTGCCCGCCCCTCCTGTAAGTCTGTATTTGATCACTCCTCCAGAGTCCATATCATTTGCTCACAACCGAATACAGTGAGATCATATTCTAAGTCTAGTGTTCACTCTACTTAATACAGAGAGAAGATTTGAGAAGGCCAACCCACTTATGTTCTTCCTTCCACTCTCCTTGCACTTTACTAACAAAAAAAAAAATGCACTTTATTCATCTGCTTTTACTGTATTTGGATTTCCTCCTACTTTATTTAGCTTTTGCCTCTTCTTAAAAGTACTCAATTGTATTTATTCTGCTGCATTTATTACTGCTTGGTAGTAGCCTGATTAAATTGTAACTGTTATTCTAAATCCTTTGGTTTAAGCACTTGGACTTCATACCGGTTGTTTTACATTAGGAAGGTTTGTGGTCTGCACTGTTGTGGCAGGACAGGTAGCGTACATCCTTCTTAGCTGGGAAATGCTGATTGAAGGCTCAGTGCCTGCTATTCTAAGTGCATTAGTTCTGGTTTAAGCACTTGGGAATCAGGCTAGTTATTCTACATTAAGAAGGTTTGTGGTCTGCACTCTTGTGGGAGGAGAGGTTAGATTCTGCCTTTCTGAGCTGGGGATTTCTGGTCACAGGCTTATTGTGCCTTCTTATTTGAACTGTTTCTTTCTGAAATTGGTGTCCCTTGTTGCTGTAGCATAAGACCACATTCAGGCCTGCTGAATCTAGCTTTGTTTGTATAACTTGAGCACTGATCCAGGCCATCTTTTTTTGGAGAAGGTTCCCCTGCACCCTAGTAGGGGGAGTGTGCAGTTATAACTTGTCTGATTGAAGACTGCTGGAACAGGGCTCAGGTTTGAGCCTTTTTCTGGTTAGTTGGGTAACTTGTTCCACTGAAAATGGACCCACATCCAGTCAGACACTCCTGGTCAACAAATTTAAATAAATAAATAAATAAATACAAAATAAATAAATAAAATAAATAAAATCAGTTTGTTTGTTTTCTATTGTTTTATATATATATATATATATATATATATATATATATATATATATATATATATACACACACACACACAAATATATATATATATATATATATATATATATATAAAACAATAATTGCACTTTATTCATCTGCTTTTACTGTATTTGTGTTTCTTCCTACTTTATTACTAGGAGCATTAACTACAACTCTAAACTGAGATATATAACAATAAGCATCCTTTTCTGTCCTTTTAAAGTGTTTTTTTTATTGTGTCCGATTTATTTTTTGAAAAAAATATATACATACTTGTTTCCCACCTCTCTAAGCTAGCATAGTCCAGTTTTCAGGTTAGTGCTGATTTCAGGGCTCTGTTACAAATTTCTGTGTTTGCCCATACCTCAACTGGCTACCTCAACCACCAGCCCCCCCCCCGAGGAGATATTACAACACACGGAGCAACAACAAACAGTGGGATTAACGTTATCTGAAATTGTGACAAATAAAGATGCTGATTTTAAAATCTACAATTACACCGAATGTTATGTAGACAGCGAACTAGTTGAACTTTTTGCTAAAGGGCTCACTTTTGTACCTTCACAGCCCTGCAATATAGTAGAATTGTTAATTGACTTTAAAATGTTCATTAGGAAGCTGAATCTAAACATGATATTTGGTGATTTGAATTCACATGTTGACCCATTACATGTCCCGGGTAGCTTTAACCCACCCTTGAACAATTCACTGTTTTTGTTTGAGCAGCTTTGTGAATTAGAATTTAGAGAAATAGTCTCTCGAGCACGTCGTAACCACCAGTACAACATTTCTAAGGATGATAAACATCTACTAACACTGTTCAGGAATTTACCAGTGAGAATTATGAAACCGGACAAGGGAGGGGGACTGGCTATTGTACATAATGTTGATTATGTAAAAATTATGTACATGTTACTTGAAAAGGACACTTATGAGACAGTAAGTAAAAATCAGGTTAACCAAGCATATCATCATGTCAAGTCACATCTTAATGACCTTTTCATCGATGGTCTAATTAATAGTGAGAAAAATCAATACTTAACAATGCTTGCCCCAAGGATCCCAAAAATTTTTGGGATCCCGAAACTCCACAAAGATCTAAATAATCCCCCTTTTCGGACACTTGTTGACGCACGTCAATCAATAACGTACCCTGCTGCAAAATTTGTTGATTTAATTCTTAAGAAATATGTGGAAATGGAAACTCAAATATTAAGGGACTCATGGTCATTTCTTGAGAGCATACAGAACATAGTGTTTGACAGTGCCCTTAATTTTTTGACAGTAGATGTATGTGATCTTCATTCTAGCATCCCTCTTTTTTTAGGTACCCAGTGGATAGTAGAATTTTTAGGGTCAAAGGGAGCGAGTAGTGATCAGTGTAACCTTGTTGAACAACTTCTGGATATCATCCTGAAGAACAACTATGTGGCCTTTGAGGACAAGTTGTACCTACAGAAAATAGGTGTGGCTATGGGGTCACCAGTGGGTGCAAGCTTTGCTAATTTAGTGATGGCCCACTGGGAGACCTCATACGTGTTGAATAGTGCCTGGAAACCATACATTTATATGTATAAAAGGTATTTGGACGACATCTTTATTTTGTTTAATGGAGATGAGGTATTAGCCAAGGAACTAGTTGAATTTTTTAACTCTACAACAGGGTTCCTTAGGTTTACTATGAATTTCCAAGTAAACAACATTTGTTTCTTGGATGTCATCCTTAGTAAACACCAAGGACATTATACATCTAAAATTTACAGGAAAAACACATTCTCTAACACATACTTACACTTTTTAAGTTCCCACCCTAAACATCAGAAAAAATCAGTGGTCAAAGGCCAACTGGTTAGGGTGGCCAGGATGACCACCTTGGAAGCGGACTTTATTAACGAATGTGAGAAACTGTATGAAATGTTCCAACACAGGGGATACCCTAGTTCATTCTTAGAGGGTATTTTTAAGGAAGTTACCTTGAAAAGGGAACAAGGGATTTATAAACCAATACTGCAACAACAGTACTTGGATGCTGCTCCAGTTAACCCACAGGGGGATTGGAACGACACTCAAAGTGTTGAGGTCATTGACAGTCAAGGGGTCTCGATTGACGGGACTATGGGGAGGAACAAGAACTACATGGTTTCATTTGTCTTTACCTTTTGTCCAGAAGCCTATGACATCTCAAAAGTTCTTAGTAAGTACTGGTTTTGTTTATCTTTGGATAATGAACCAAAACCTGCCTTTGAATCAGGACCTGTTATCACATTCAGGAGGGGTACCAATATGAAACAACTTCTTGAAAGGAAACCAGTGAGACAAAAGGTTAAGGGAGGTACCAGGAAGTGTGGGGCATGTAGACACTGCGCCTACATTAACACTATGGATTCATTCACAATAGGTGAGGAGACCTTTATGATTTGGAATAAGTTTAATTGTAACAGTAGGCGAGTTGTTTACTTGGCACAGTGTAAAAAATGCCCCGCTTTTTATGTGGGTAAAACGGATAGACGTTTGAAGGACAGGGTATATGAACATTGTTATGCTGTTAACACAAATAAAGATGACAATGCCCTGGCTAAGCACTGTAATAGGAATGTAGGCCGTTCATTTGATTTTATGGTAATCGACCAGATACAGACTGACAATTATAATCCAAGTAATGACAACTTATTTAGGCTCCAATTGGAAAAGAAGGAACTCAGTTGGCAGATACGTTTGATGCTTTATAAAACCCTGGCATTAATGAAGCTTGTTCGATTATGTGCTTATTAAAACTAAATAGTCTATGGAGATAAACTTTTGGGTTTATTTTTGAATGTAAAGTGGATTTTTAATAAGGTGTAAATTTAGCCTTCTAGGTAATGAAACATCATATGCTCTAAGACAGGGAGTATATACCTCCCTCTTTTTTCTACTACTGTGGTAAATGTGAGTGGACTTATTAATTTAGTATAAGATTTTAGTTATTATCACTTTAGTTGTATAGTAGATAACTGTTAGGTTTAAATACATTATGTTTACAAATTGAATAGGTTTATTTACATTTAATCCAGTTAGTAGGGAATAGTTTACTAAAGGGCTAGTGTTTTTTAAAATTAGTTTATGGTATATTTATATATATATATATGTTTTAAATTAGGATATGTTAAAAGTTTTAAACGTTATAAACATTATAAACATTACAAACAGTTTGAACATTTTAAATGTGTTAGTTTCGTGAAACAACTGTTCATCTTAACATTCACATTTTACATTCAACAATGTTATTACTTTTTATTATTTGGATGTTTAAATAAGTTTATTTATAAGACGAACGTGGTTAACATGTAACATTTATTGTTTATGTTAGTCTATCAATGTACGTGTCACTTTTGGTTACTAGAGGTTCCCTGTATATTGAGTTGGGTTGCTCCATCTAGCATTTGATGCAGTTTTTGGTTTGAACACACTTAATTGCTTAAGAATTGGTGTAATTAATTAATTGAGTGTGTTTAAGCATTTAAGTATTTAAATAGAACATTTGAATTGAATTGTATCTTATCTGAAGAAGTTCGGGCAGTGTACCGAACGAAAAACGCTAGTTGCAGTGTTTTACGTTACTTGCTTTTAGTCATTTGCTTTGTCAGCCTTGCGTATAATAAATAGTTTTACTCTACGAGGAGTCCTGTGGATTTACTTGCTGAATTTTCACGAATTTATCGTGTGGACTATATTAACCATCGTTCGAGTTTTCCATCTTGGATACCTTTGTGGAACCTACCCTTCAGTTTTTCTGTTACGTTTGGTGTGCACACAGTTTTTTTTGCCCATACCTTACTTGGGTAGAAGGAAGTTTCTCTGTTAACCTGTGAGAGAGGGGAGCTTTGAGCAGCCTATCTGTCCCTGGAGGAGTGGTTTCAGCCCAGAAATTAGTAATTTATTGGCCATTTTGGGCTAATTTCTATCTCTTTCATTTCCCTGCTATAAAAACTGCATTTGCCCGGTTTTGCACGCCGGGCAGCACCAGTTAGTTAGGGTATAACTATTCCTGGCTCCACAAAGTCTCCTCTTCAAATTTTCCCTTGGTACTAGACAAACTTTCAACTTAAGCACTCAAGCCATTCATTTCTCAGCCCGGCACTTGCTCAAAACTCATAGTAAGCACTTATAAACCCTAGCACTAGACCCCCCCTCCCATACTGTACAGAAGGACAAGGCTCTCTATTTGACCTTACCAGCTATTCAGTAAAACAGTTCTCTGTACCTATCCAGGCATGTGCAAAGGGCAATTTCAGGTGTACTCTCCAGTCCAACTGGTGAATCTGGGCATTTTGAGGCAATATTAAAACTGCCTCATGTACACAGACAACCCTCTCCTCCTACCACCAAACACTAATACATGTGAGAGATGCAATTATACAGCCAAACTGGAGGCTAAGCTCTCTCAACCCATGACTGGATCAGACAGTCAAGAGGAGAAGGGAAATACTGGCATCACACCACCAGTCTCACATAGCCCCATTAAACCAGCAGTAGCAAAAAAACACACATAAATACATGAAAACATACTTGGGAGGCTCTAAATAATCTGCGAAAGCAACAGAGACCTCCAAAGCAGACATCCAAGTAACCTCCACCCCCCCCAACACAAACCACGAAACACATACTTCACAAACCAGCATGCCACACAATCACAGCCTTTAAGGCAAAATAACATACCCAACATACTAGTAATACGCGACTCTATAGTCAGGCACACTGACGTCCCACTCATTAGGCTGAATAAGGAGAAATTTATTGTTAGCTACCTGCTGGGTGCCAGGATCTGCCACATAACACAAACACTCAGGTCACACCAGAACAAGTACAAATATGACTCTGTCATTGTCCATGTCGGTGTGAATGGCCTGAGTCGTACCTCCCTGGACTACATGAAAATAGACATGGAAGAGCTCTCTGATCATGTAGCCCAGGCCGGTATGAGTCTGACCCTGAGTAGCATCCTGCCCTCACCAAGAATGATACAATGGTATAAAGAAAAAACTATTAATTTCAACAATTGGCTAAGTTTCTGGTGTCATTCAAAGGGGATCCAGTGCCTGTTTGCCTGGGATGACATGCTCGATAAGCCACTCTGCTTTGCTAGAGATGGCTTGCACCTGTCACCTTTAGGGTTTTGAATACTGGCCAAGGCTCTTGCCACCTCCAAAGTGCCTTTTTTAGGCAAGGCTCAAAACAAACCCACTGCCGTAAATAGCACAAGTAACAAAAATTTGAGGGTAATGCTACTCAATGCCAGAAGTCTAAACCTGAAAATGCACACACTTGAGGCACTTCTCAGTATAGAGAAAATCGATATATGTGCAGTAACAAAAACCTGGTTTAAGGCTTCAGAGAGCACCCCAGCACTACCAGGCTACAACTTATACCATACATTTCAGCTACAGAACCCAGACCGAAATACAAAAGGTGGGGGAGTATCCATATTCATCAAGGATACCCACACTTCCTGGTTAGTGGCACAGCACAATGCTTCACAGATCATCCACGTGCAACTAAAAATGGGCAAAAGTGCAATTCAAATTGTAGCTTGCTACAGAACACCCACCATGCCACAGGACCCCCATTTCGCATTTCTGGAAACACTGGGAAAAATAAAGGTCCTACCAAACACCCTAATATTGGGTGATTTCAACTACCCAAACATTAACTGGGAGAACCACACAAGTACTAACTCCCTTGCCCAACATTTCCTAGAATTTATAAACTCAAATGTCCTGGATCATCTGGTCAACACTCCCACCAGAGGTGACAACATATTGGACCTGGTCATCACAAACATGGGCGACTGGTGTTCCACACTGGAGGTCTACCCCTCCCTGGTTAGATCTGACCATAAACAAATCACTTTGGATTTCCACATTCTGCCCCCAAATCCAGGACAAGGAAACCAACATGAAAAGCTTTTCAAAAGCAAACTTCACGTTACTTAAGACCAAGGTGGAAAGTTTCAAAGCCCCCATGCTAAAGGATAACGCTGTCCAAGCTGCAAAATCCTTTACTAATGCATTCTACGGGCACCTACAAGAATGCATGAATCCTGCTATCCCAAGCAAAACCAAGACTCACTCCTAGAAGAAAAGGAAACCAGACTGGTGGACCCCTGCCATAAACAAGCTATACAATAGAAGGAGGAAACTAGTATGGAATAGAGTAAAATTCCAAGAATGGAAGACATCCCTGATCAGTATCAGCAAGAAACTACGATCCCTCATAAAATTGTCCAAGGCGAGCTTCAAAAGAAAAATTGCCAAGGACTCCAAAAATAACCACAAGGCATTCTTTAGCTATGTCAAGAATCTAAGTGGCAATGTTCAGATCTGCTCAGAGTTAATGCAGAATGGCACAAAGTACACTGAACCAACTGATATTGCCAACATCCTGGCAGACAGGTTCAGTGCAAACTTCACCCCTCTCTCACCCCCAAAATGTCCCATAACCATACCAGAAGAATGTAGAGCCCCTGAAATCACAGACACTCAGGTTAAAACAGCCCTTTCCAAAGCCAAAAACACAGCATCAATGGGACCAGATGGTGTCCCAGGCTGCATCCTACATGAGCTCAAAGACGAACTAACCCCTCACCTAAACACACTGTTCAAACTCAGCCTCTCCACAGGCTACATACCCAGAGAGTGGTGCACAGCAATGGTTATTCCATTCCACAAAGGTGGAGTCACAACAGACCCTGGCAACTATCGCCCTATAAGCCTGACTAGCTTGGTCTGCAAGGCTATGGAGCGCATCATCATGGAACTCATTAACAGAGACATTGGGAACCTACAAACACTGAACCCTATGCAGTTCGGCTTTGTTAGGGGCAGATCATGCCTTCTAAACCTGGTGGACTTCTTTGAGACAGTTATCAAGGCTGTAGACGAGGGAAAGGTGGTACACACAGCATACCTAGACCTCACAAACGTCATCAACACCATTCCCCATTCTGGAATTATAGACAAGCTCACCTGCCTGAACATAAACTCCTATGTCACAAGATGAGTTGCCAGTTGGCTCACAGACAGAACCCACATGGTGAGAGTTGAGGGAACTAGGTCTGACTGTAAACCGGTTACAAATGGCATTCCCCAGGGCTCAGTCCTAGGAGCCCTCCTGTTCAGCATATACTTCTCAGTTGTACAGGCAAGCACAAGAGGACTATGGCTGACCAAGTTCACAGATGACTGCAAACTAGGGGCTATAACTGACTCTCCGGCTGACACAGACATCCTCCAAAAGGGTCTCACGGAGACGGATATTTGGTGTCAAAATCATGGCCTCAAGCTAAATGCTAAAAAGTGCATAGTCATCCCCTTTGGAAAAAACAAAGTACACACAAACTACCACATAGGTGGTAGACCCCTAAATATGAAAAATGTAATAAGGGGTTTGGGGACCCAAGTAGATAGTAATCTCTCCTTTGATACTCACATTGTGAAAGTGGTTAGAAAATCCTTCTATGTTGCCCACCTAATCACAAAAAGGGTTTGCATCCAGATCAAAAGAGGTCATTGCGCCCCTCTACTCATCACTCATCAGACCCATCATAGAGTACAATGCCCCATTTGGGATATACCTTACAATTCACCTGCAACAGCTGGAAAGACCACAGAAGTACCTCACCAAGAGGATCACTGGCCTCAAACAGATGCTCTATGCAGCTCGACTGAAGAAATTCCAGCTGTACTCAGTTGTATACCGCCTACTCAGAGGTGATCTCTGCCTGACATACAAGGCCATGTCCAACCCAGAATTGAAGGACATGCTCCACCTAAAGAAAACTTTATCCCATTGAGCCACACGCTCTAGGGATCTAAACCTCACCACAACAATAAATAGGATGTGCTGGAGGGATAGATTCATGTCTCAGAGACTTCCCATGCTTTGGAACAAGATTCCAATCTACATTAGGCAGAGCTCTTTGCTAACACTCTTCAAGAGAAACCTTGACGAGTGGATGGGAAGCAGAAATTTACCCCGGGATCACCTCAGTGGGTCTGCTGGACAGAAGCACAGGGAACTAATCTAAGGTGGTGGCGAAAGCCAACACATTCTGGCTAGGCTTATAAATGCCTTCGGGCAGATAGCCTAGTACCTACCTATGAACCTTATGAGTGCTGCAAGGTCAGGCAATTTATTATTTACACTTCTGGAACTAAGGAGTGCTGGAGTAGTGCCAAAATGTGACTCAGTTTTGGGTACAGATATATTAGTTATACTGGAATGTCAGTCAGTTGGAGTCTACCTAAGAATGGCACTGTGGCTGTGAAGGCTTTATCCAGTATGTGCAAGCCTTAGAACAAGAAGTGCAGGCCATCATTATCAAAGCCAGGTGGAATGTTATGCATCTCATCCCCTGCTAACACATACTGGATCACCCTTGAATGACAACAGTTATTTAAGCAATTATCTGAAATCTATTTGCATTCAATGGGAGGTAATGAATCAACTCAGAACCAGCATCTTTCCTGTCTTTTTAACATGCATTAAAAGGAGATCGGACATGTCACTCTGCATGCCCCTTAGGTTTTAAATCTCAGGTAGTTCACTCATGCATGTACCATTACCATGCTGTAGTCAAATTTGTAAGGAGTTAGCCCTCAGAGCCCTTGTAATGTCATAAATCCTGATACCAGATAGCCATTCACTATAACACTTGCCATGTCCAGCCTTTTGAGTTGTGAGTCAATGTACCAGATAACAGACAGCAACTGTGAACTGATTTCTGGAATGCCTTGTGTGAATGGATGGCATAGTTTTGCTGTAAGAAAGCACTTTACATATGACCTTATAAATAACACTCATTTAAAATTATGAAAACTCTTTCTATTGATAGTTACCTACTGAAATGTTTCAGGCTGATTTTCTAATGATGTGCTAGATATTCTTATTTTTTGTAAAAAAGTAGATTTATTAAGATATTTATGTATGTCACTATTAACAGCACTGGAATATGCACTGCTGTCTGAATCCGTCAAATGACTAAGTCAAAAAATTGGCTTGGGTTCAATAAACTTCCATATAAACTCTGTCACTAGTGGACCTGTTTATGTGCCTGATGAACATGTCTCTTATAACAGCTTTAACATGCACCTCTAAATGCAAGAATGCTACCATATGAAATTTAAAACATCATGCTTGTATCTAAATGTTTTTATATATTCTTCATTGCATTTAATGTCTATTTTCATCCAGTAATCCATACTTCAAAATGATGATCATGCAGTGCAAACTAGGTGCCAGATTATGTGCAAAATACTCATTCTATAATTTATGAGATCTTTAAACCATTTCTATTATTTTAAGTATTTTTGTTAAATGGTCCCTGTGTCCATTCAGAAAAGTTTCAGAGGTCCACCTCTGAAATATCTCCTTTCTGGATTTTATCAAGCCTCTTTCAGTGCTAAAGTTCTGACTTATGCTCATTTCGCAAAGTGATAATCTGTGGTGTGATGGACCACATACAGCTGATGTAGTTGTACCTCTGCAACAACAGACTCACTTAGCTGGTGTTGGCCAAAAATGCATATTTTCATCTAACCATTCAGTCCTTAAAAGAAATTGCATTTCTAGGTGATTACATCATTATATTGAAGTCAACACTATTAGAAAAAGTACTAGCACAACAGAAAGCCTGTTCACTTTCTGTATGCAAAAACTCAAAAGTAAAGTCAAGGAGAAATACAAACTAAAACTGACCAAGTAAAAATGTATAAGCAGTGCTTCAGACTCAGGTAATAGTTTTGGTCAGTATTTACTCTAGGCTTTCATCACATTAGCATTCTCAGGCAATATATTTGACTTTACAAAGCAAGATAATTTATATGGATGTTATTAAACAAAACTTTGCACATTTTGTTAAATAATTTAAGGCAGTATGTCTTCTACTCTTTGTCTTGTGAATTAACTTGTTAAGAAAAAAAATAATAAGTCAGGCCTTATTATTTAGACTTAACATTTTGAACATTTTGATGAGAGCTTTTTAAGAAAAAGCTGATTATTAATATCGCCCAGCATATTTGTATGACTTTTGTCAATGCCATAAACATAAACTCAGGGTGTTCTGATGCTTTTCTATATAACTGGTATTTATATAGAGATGCCAATAAATATGTTAATGTATCAAGTCTAAAAAAAAAAATCTTGCAGCTTTATCAGCAATAGAAAAAAATGGCTAGACACAGAAGTTAATAACAGATATCATAATATGGGTGCTAAGCATATTATTCAGGAAAACAGATTATAAAAAAAATCAGAATTCAGGAACATAATAAAAATTTGTTAAACAAAATATTTCACAAACTTTCATAGCTTAAAGCTTTCAAAATCAAGTTTTAATATTTCAGAAATTCAAAAGTTCTGTCTACATAAGGGATAACATAAAATTACAATGATAATAAGAAAACGATTATAGAATCAGTAGAATTACAGAACAATTGAGTCACAAGATTATTTACACCTTGCTAATACCCACTCTCATGCTGTATCACCCCTATCCAAGAAGGACAAAAGCACGTCTGTTCTGAACTCAGTTTATGGGTACCTATCAAATCACCCAGGTTTAATTTGAGAGATATTAGGGTGCTACTTTGATTAACTTGCAGAGAATGTTTGTTCCATAGGCAGGGTAGACACTTGAAAATACATTTCCTCACCAATATCTTTCATGTAGGTACTAGTGATAAAAATGTGTCTGTCTAAAATAAGAATAAAAAGTAACACTCTATTAGAAAGCTAATGCAGTTCTCTCACTTGTAATAATGCCTCCCAGTCATGAAACCATTCAGTCCCAACATCATTTATTTATTTATTGGCATTTGATTACCGAGATAGTCCAAATAGGTAGAAGCCCATTTTCAACAGCTCCAAATTATTACAAAACATTTTAAGAACAATAATTTTACAATCTTCAAAAATAAAACAAAAACATCTACAGTTTAAAAAATCATAACAAGTTAGACATAATATAAAACATTGATTAAGAATCATTACAAGTTATAACAATCATTTAATATTTAGAGAAATTTTAGACAGTTTGTAGAGAAATTAAGGGTTAGTTAGTTAATAGAAACAGGGATTGCAACATGAAATGAGGGAAAAACAGGCTTATTGTATATTTAGAAAGAAAGCCAGGGAAGTGAATTTGAGAGAAGAAAGAAAGTAAGTGAAGAAGGGAGAGTAAGGAGGTATAAGGAATAAAAAGGTACTTGTTCAGATTTAGGGATATAGTTTATCCTGGCTTTGAGCAAGAACAGATCCAGATTTCAGCTAGGAAGTCTTGCAGAGTGGTTTTGAAAGATGGGAGGGATTGTATTGACCTGATTGATATCGTGTTTTATGACAAGGAACAAATTCTGGACATCAATTGTAATGAAAAATAAATTTTTCAAAACAAAAAAAAAAAAAAAATTACACTCAGCTAAAACACTCAAAATATTCCAAGAGTCAATCAAAAACATGAGCTTCATTAAAAAAAAATCTTTTTAACTTACAGTCAATAAACTTTGTTGTAGGTTCCATTTTACAAACCTCCAATGACACAATCATTCTGAAGAGTGGGTCAAAGATAGATTCATGAATTTTGGAAATCCCAAACATATTCATAGATAGGTAGGTACTAGGCTATTGGCCCTAGGGCATAATTAAGCCTAGCCAAAATGTTTTGGCTTGCGCCTTCCACGTGATTTAGTTACCTGCACCTCTGTCGTGCAGGGCCACAGAAGTGATTCCTGGGGTAAATTTCCTGTTCCCCATCCACTCATCAAGATTCCTCTTGAAGAGCACTAATGGGGAGCTCTGCCTCACATATATGGGGACCTTATTCCAGAGCAGGGGGAATCTCTGAGACACGAATCTGTCCCTCCAACAAGTCCTGTTTATTGTTGAGGTCAGTTTAAGGTCCTAGAGTGTGTAGCTTTGGTAGATTGGGTTTTCCTTAGGCGGAGCATTTCCAGCAATTTGGGGTTTGACATAGCCTTGTATGTCAGGCAGAGATCACCTCTGAGTAGCCGGTATGCAACCGTGTACAGTTGGAGGTTTTTTTAGCCTGGTGGCATAGGGCATCTATTTTAGGCCCATTATCCTCTTATTGACGTATTTTTGAGGCCTCTCCAGTTGTTGCAGGTGTCTAGTAAGGTGCATCCCGAATGGGGCATTGTACTCAATAATGGGTCTAATGAGTGATGAGTAGAGGGGGACAATAACTTCCTTTTTTTCTAGATATAAACCCCTTTGTGATAAGGTGGGCCATGTAGAAGGATTTTCTAACCACTTTAGCGATGTGGTTATCAAACGAGAGGTTACTATCCACCTGGGTCCCTAGGACTCTTATCACATTATCTGTGTTAAGTGAGCTTCCACCTATGTGGTAATTCATAGGTACTTGTTTTTTCCTGAAGGGGATGACAATGCACTTTTTGGCATTTAGCTTGAAGCCATGATTTTGGCACCATGTATCTGTTTCAGTGAGACCTTTTTGAAGGATATCTACATCAGTAGGAGTCTGAATTATGTCACCCAGTTTGTGGTCGTCTCCCTCTGTGTTTGCTTGTACCTCAGAGAAATAAATACCAAACAGGAGAGGTCCCTAGACTGAGCCCTGGGGTACTCCACTTGTCACAGGTTTGGAGTCGGACCTAGCGTTTCCTGTTTTCACTGTATGGGTTCAGTCCATGAGCCAGTTAGCAACCCATCTTGTAATGTAGGGATTTATATTTAGGTTAGTGAGTTTGTCTATAATTCCCAAGTTGGGAATGATATCAAAGGCTTTCGCAAGATCAAGGTATGCCATGTGGACCACCTTTCCCTCATCGATTGCTTTGGTGACCATCTCGAAAACATCAACCAGGTTTAGAAGACATGACCTGACCTGACCTTTACGAAACCAAACTGGGTAGGGCCTAGGGTTTTGTAGGTTCTCATGTTGTTATTTGTGAGTTCCATGATGATGCGCTTCATGGCCTTGCAGATGAGGCTCGTCAGGCTGATGGGTAGACAGCTCCCGGGGTCAGTAGTGGCTCCTCCCTTGAGAAGCGGGACAACCGTTGCCATGCACCACTCTGTGGGCACATAGCCTGAGGTGAGGCTGTGTTTGAACATGGTATTTAGGTGAGGGATTAGTTTGTTTTGGAGTTCATGTAACACTCAGCCTGGGATTCTGTCTGTTCCCGTGGATGCTGTGTTTTTTGCTTTAGAAAGTGCCACTTTCACCTGGGTGTCTGTGATTATGGGGGCAGTGCAATCTTCTGGTATAGATATGGACCCTTTAGGGGGTGAGGGTGGGGTAAATTTGCACTGAACCTATCTGCCAGTATATTGGCGATATCAGTTGGTTCTGTGTATTTTGAACCGTTGTACTGTAGCTCTGAGCAGATCTGAGAGTTGACATTTAGGTTCGTGACATAGCTAAAAAATGCTTTGTGGTCGTCTTTGGTGTCCGTTGTGATTTTTCTTTCAAAGCTCGCTTTTGAGGATTTTATAAGGGATCTTAGCTTTTTGCTAAGGTTGGTCAGGGAGCTCCTCCATTTGTGGGTTTTTACTCTTTTTTGTAATAATTTATTCCTTCTATTGTAGAGCTTGTTTATGGCCGGCGTCCACCAGACTGGTTTCCTTTTTCTGGAGGAATGGGTCTTGGTTTTGTTCGGAATAGCACGGTCCATGCACTCATGTAGGTGCTTGCAGAGTGCTTTTGTGTAGGCTACAGGGGATTATTATTTTTCTACTTTCAAATAAGACAAACAAATCATTGGATATTCTACAATCTATTTCCCTGTCTTTCAATAGTGTATCAGTTTTATCACAGGAAGTGTTCACCTCATTTTCAGAAATAGTTGTAAAAATTTGACATTATTCAAATACCCCAACATTTTTTGGTAGAACATAAATTGGCCTATAATAACCAACCCACCCCTTGTCAGGTTTTATGATCCATTTAAATACATCATCACTTAACTGCTTCAATAATTTTCTCTCATCGTCAGCCATATTATAATAGAAATGTTGCTCTTTTTCTCATATAGTTTTCTTAAATATCTTCCACAGAGATTTTTATTAGGTCAAGTAGATGTGGCAAATGGTGGATTGAAACAGTGCCTCTTTTTAAGCAAGCTAATACCACCAGAATTAGTGCTGTCATCTTAAAAAAATAACCTGAAATTCAACTTTCTAATGAATAGCTTTGATTCTTTCAATGCATCTACCAAATTAATGTCAACTAATGGAACAAAAGTAAACACTTTCTTAAGAAGAATACCATACATAGAGGTAATAGTCAGTTTACTATAATTATACAACCTGAAGCTCTCAAAGTTGCAAACAGTACCTGAATCATAAATTATCTCTAGGTTCAACCATTGCCCCTGCCTCTCCCTCGATTGTTCCTGTTGTTGTTAACACTTTCTCCCCTGATGATAATTATTCTGATTTCACTGTTTGACATTGTCCTGTACTTTGCCCTGGAGTGTTGATCTCCTCTGTAGTGGAATTTGTTGATCTACAAAAAAAATGTCTACACTACTAATGTACTTCACCAAGATCATTAATTGTTCTGTTTATCCCATCATGTTTAACTTTAGCCCCATGTGTTAAGGGCATGCACATTTATTATTGTAATCAGCGTTGTCCAGTTTCAGTTTATTCTTCTTCCATTTAAGTATGACATCAGAGTTAAATTCTATGCTAATGAACACTTTGTTGTACATATCCTCCAAAGTGGAAAGTAACAAATTACTTTTAATATCACTCCCTACTTTCCTCATCTCATCCTTCATTTACTTCAGGTTTCCCTCATTTTTTTTATGATGATGCCCATCATCTTAACTCAGAACAACTCCAGCAGTTCCCCATGTAACAGGAAACCATCTTCCAATCCATTTGGAAATGTGTGAATATGCAAATCCTTTGGACATCCCTTAGCACTAATGGAATCACAGAAGGCTCTTTTCTAACCTGTGAAATATCATCACTACTAAAGGTAAAAAGGACTGTTTAAACCAGAAAGATGTGTCTAGTCAAATCCCTACTGGGAACTTCAAATATTAAAGACTGTATGATTAATCTCATTATTTTGTTTAGTGCTATTATTGACTGTCGTAGTGTTTCCACTGTTGATATGTGTATCAGTCCCTACCAGGCACAACAGTGTGTATCCTATTAGGTCCTCTATTACAACTGCTAGAAGTCTCAAGTGCAGCTTCTTTTATAACAGTAGCATTTACTTGTTGATCTACTCCTATCATTCGAAATGCTGTCAGTTTTTCTAAAACTGTATCATTCTTTCAAGTCATTTGTGTCAAAAGCCCAGTCAGTACCGATAACTCACTGGGGGAAATGCATTGTGGTGAACCTCCCATCTAATGCTTCACTTCTTATAACTCTTGCAACATGTTGAACCATGAATGGAAAAATGGAAAAGCTAATCTCCAAAATCAAATTTCCAACCAAGATAAAAATATTAATAAGACAAAATAATGTTGCCATGGCCAGCAGTCTAAAGGGAAATTTTATAACAACATTTAGCACTTCCATTCCTTAAAGTGAGAATTTCATCAGAATACCATAAAGTGTAACCTCTACAGTTTGTATACCATAATCCCACCATGTGATCTACTAGCACTCAATTTATGAAATATACTAGAACTGGAACACAAACTTTTTAAAATGTTTACCATATCCCCTTTTTGTGAAAGAATAAACATGCTGCTGAATCCATTTTTCAAAAGTTCTTTTCATCTTCCCAATGTAGAATGCAGGACAAGTTAAACCTAAAGCCACATAAACCTACATGTGTGTCAATCAAACCATTTGATGTTATAATCCTTGGGCAGTTTCCTTTAATAACAGAACCTATATTCAAATGTACCTACATTGGGAACAGAATCCATAGTTCTTCACTACTGGATTTTTGTTACCATGCTCTTGTCTTTTTTCAAAGAATAACTTCAAATTACACCTCTTCTTAAATACAAAATATGGAGCATCCCCTAGTTTTTCCACCATGTCAAAAGTACTGAACACCCCTTTCCAATTACTGCCAAAAATCACTTTGATGTCATTAGACCATTGCCTATTACATAAAATCATAGATCGAAAATAATCTTTATATTTGTCACCCTGCCTTTTCACACTGTAGGGATATTTGATCAAGGGCTGAAACCTCACCTGCCTTTTCATTTATTTTATTTTATTTTTATTTTACATTTGTTGACTGGGATAGTCCAACTGGATGCATGTCCATTTTCAGAAGAGGCCCGGGGAGAAAAGCTGCAAGGTAAACAGAAACATTAAAAACATGTTACAAGTATAATTTTGACAAAGAGTACATAAGCAAACAATAATAAACATCTTCAAATTAAACCCTGGTGAAAGCCAGGGGTAAATTAAACAGTAGCTGATTCATAGAATTTACACAAAATTTTCATAAATATTTCTTAACATGTTTTATTTATTAATCATTTAGGGTACCTCATCTTCTTAAACATTCTTTCATTGTTAACATTTCTATACTGAAGTGTTGTATAATTGGTCACTATCCTAGACAATCTTACTGTCTGTCCTTTTATGACATCTCTTTTTGCCAAAAAGGTTGATAACTATTCTTACTGCTTTAAATAAGAATGACTAATGCATATGAGAAACATGTCATGTGAAACAAAGGATCATTTGTTGCTAAATGAAACCATAATAGAGAGTTGTAAAAAGGAAAATAATCTAAGTATGACATGGAGAGATTACAGAAAAGCAGTTGACAACATCCCACATTCATGATGAAAGGAATGCTTATGAATGTATAAGATAGACCCTACCTTGTTCCAATTACGTTACTGCAAACTTGAAACAGTGGCAGTACATTTTGCAGTTATGCCATGACAAAGGGCAAACTATTATCACAAGTATAAAAGTTCAGTGGGGGTTATTCCAGGCTGATTCTTTGTCACCACTGCTGTTTTGTTTTACACTTAACCGATTAAGCTGTATACTTAACAGATTACACCATGGTAACAATTTGTCTTTTTAAATTCAAACCTAGACAGCAATAGTCACCTGAAAAAGAGACCAAAAGATATAAACTGAACTTCCATCATTAATGCTGACCTCAATGATCTCTGAATCTGTACTATATAACAAAATGGAAGATTTTGAAAACTCTGATACACCCTCCTGTTTATTCTGTAATGGTGGTGACCCATATAACTAGGAAGTGCCAGAGGCTTGTTAGTATCACTAAGCCAAGTTTTTGTAATGAATGTAATATTTCAGCTTTTTCCCTGTTAACTTTGGCCTCCAAGTTGAAGCTCTTGGCATTGCTTAAACACTTCAGTTTAAGGTGATGTTTTTGGTTTATTTTCTGTTGCACCACCTTTCTTTCTAAAAAAGGATGAATCATCTAAGGAGTGCTCTGTTCCCAATGTGACTAAGATGCAAATGCTCAAAACTAAAAATCCTAATTTAAAGGTAATTTCTTCCTAATGTGCAACTACTGCAATTCATTTTTGAGACATACCCTTCAGACAATGTTAGTAAAAGTTCTTGCAACCTTTGCTTGCTTACTCTATTTTTTTGTTACTAGAAAACATCGCAGATAAAGCCACAGTATACATAAACTCACTTATTTATTGCTCAGTCCTAGCCTCAAAAATATGTATCAAGCCAATTACTTGCTAGGCCAGCTCTAGTGATATGGATATATCCTGATTAGCTTACCACTATTCACTAACGTATTGGATGAAATGTTCTTTACAAAAAATTGGTCCAGCTGCATGGAACTATTGTGACAGGACACAATGTCCTTGGGGTATTATCCAATATTCTGACTATTATTCTGTTTACAGTGACTTGACCACCTGAGAGAAGAAAATCAATATAAATTGCGTACAGGATAGAGAATATTTATAACTATACTCAATGAATTATAATTGATACTTCTATTGTTACGGGTACATTGTTGCGACTACACTTGTCCTTAGTTAAGATGTATTTGCAAACATGTTAATATGTGTACAGTAATGCTATATTTCACCAATTTTGTCATGTTTGTAATCCTGTTTAATTTGCCAATCTTGCATTCAGACCGGGAAGAACTGTTTGGTAGAATCAATATTTCAAAAGCAAGGAAAGTCAATGCCACTCTAAATTAACTCCCTCTCACACCAGCGAACAAATTTTCTTCAGCAAAATGAATCAGAGGGAGAAACACGGCAGAAATAATATTAAAAACTTTAATATGGTTATTCACTCACAGATGCTTCTTCAGACCATGAATGAAACAACATAAGCTAAAACCACTTTATATACTTCTTAAGCTCTACCAAGTTGCTGTTAATTATAGGTTCATATGTTGGTACTAGGCTATCGGCCCTAGGGCCTATACAAGCCTAGCCATAACAATTCCCTGGATATTTATTCCCACAGTATTTACTTCCCTGGACTCCTGTCTAGCAGGGTGACTGACATGATCCCCAGGGTGAATTTCCTATCTTCCATCCAATCATCAAGGTTCCTTTTGAAGAGGGCCAAGGAGGCGCTCTACTTGACATGTATAGGCAGTCTATTCCAAAATATGGGGAGTCTCTGGGTCAGGAGCCTATCCCTCCAGCATGTTTTGTTCATTGTGATGACAAGGTTTAGATCCCTGGAGCATGTGGCTCTGAGGGATTGGGATTTCTTTAAGTGGAGCATGTCCAACAGCTCAGGATTTGACATGGCCTTGTATGTTAAGCAGAGATCGCCTCTAAGTAGACGATATGCCACAGAATAAAGCTGGAATTTTTTTAGATGGTCAGCATATGGCATCTGCTTTAGGCTTGTGATTCTTTTAGTGAGGTATTTCTACTGCCTTTACAGCTGTTACAGATGTCTTGTGAGGTACATACCAAATGGGGCATTATACGCTATAGTGGCTCTAATGAGGGATGAGTACAGTGGGACAATGACCTCCTTTTCTTTGGATGAAAAGCCCTTAGTGATGACGTGTACCACATAGAAGGATTTCCTGACTGTTGTGGCGATGTGATTATCGAAGGTGAGACCACTATCCACCTGTGTCCCTAAGTCTCTCATCACACTTTCGGTGTGCACTGCCACCCGAAATGCGCAGTGGTACAGTGGTTAAGGTGTATGCCTTTCAACCACAAGGTGCAAGGTTTGATTCTCACCACTGGAAAGAGCTTTTTTTAGGGTTGGGAGGGTGGCCTAATGGTTAAGGTGTTTGCCTTACAAACACAAGGTGCAGGGTTCGAGTCTCACAAGGGATAATTGGCTAGGCTTAAAATGGCTCACAAAGGCAGTTAGCTTAGTACTAATCTATGAACCAATGAACCTATGGTAATTCATGGGTACATGGTTTTTCACAGAGGGGATAACTATACATTTCTTGGCATTAAGCTTGAGCCCATAGCTCTAGCACCAAGCATCTGTTTCTGTAAGGTCCTTTTATAGAATATCCACATCATTTGGGGATTCAATAATGGCTCCCACTTTGCAGTCATCTGAGAACTTTGTTAGTCAGAGTCCCTTAGTGTTGGCCTGTACTTCAGAGAAGTAGATACCAAACAAGAGTGGTCCCAGGACTGAACCCTGAGGTACTCCACTTGTCACTTGTCTGGATCTGGATTTGGAGTCGGCTACTTTTACAGTCTGGGTTCTGTCAGTAAGCCAGTTGGCAACCCATCGAGTGACATAGGGATTTATGCCCGGCTTAGTATGTTTATATATGATTCCAGAGTGGAAATGGTGATGAAGGCCTTGGTGAGGTCCAGATAGGCTGTGCGGACTGCCTAACCCTCGTCCACAGCTCTGGAGACTGATTCAAAGAAGTCAATCAGGTTCAGGAGACAAGATCGGCCCTTCACGAACCCAAACTGGGCTGGGCCCAGTGTTTGAAGGTGGCCAATGTCTTTGTTTATAAGTTCCTTGATAATGTGTTCCATGCCCTTGCAGATCAGGCTCGTCAGACTGATGGGACGGTAGTTCCCGGGATCGAAGGTGGATCCCCCCATGTGGAGTGTGATAACTGTAGCTGTGCGCCACTCAGTGGGCACGAAGCCTGAGGTGAGACTATGATTAAACATGACACTTAGGTGAGGTGCCAGTTCATTTTGTACTTCATGTAGTACACATCCCGGGATGTCATCTGGTCCCATGGATGCTGTATTCTTAGAGAGTGCAGTTTCTATCTGTGCGGCCATGATTACTGGAATTTGGCAATCTTTTGATATTGAGATGGGCCCTTTAGGGGGTGAGAGGGGGGTGAAGTTGGCAGTAAATCAATTTGTCAGGATATTGGCAATATCCTTGGGATCAGTATATTTAATGCCATTCTGTTGTAGCTCAGAGCAGATCTGAGCATTGCCATTTAGATTCTTGACATATCTATAGAATGCCTTGTGGTTGTCTTTGGAATCTTTGGCAATTTTATTTTTATAACTAGCTTTTGAGGATTTTATGAGGAATCTCAGCTTCTTACTGAGGCTGGTAAGGGAGCTTTTTGCATCCTGGGATTTTCCTCTTTTCTGCAACATTTTCTTCCTTCTGTTGTATAGTTTGTTTATGGCAGGGGACCACCAAATTGGCTCCTTTTTTTGGAGGAGAACATCTTGGATCTATTTGGGATGGCACAATTCATCCACGAGTGGATGTGCTCGTACAGTGCCTTAGTGTAGAATTCAGCAGTCAAACTTTCAGATCCCGTCTGCATGGGTGCCATGAAGTTTGTCACTTCTGAGTTAAGTAGCATGAAGTTGGCTTTGGAGAAGTTTTTTTACGGAGGTTTCCTTACTGGTGGGTGGGGGTGGGATGTGGATGTCAAGAGTGATTTGCTTATGGTCAGATCTGACCAATGAGGGGGTGACCACTGGTGTGCAGCATCTATCTCCCATGTTGGTAATGACCAGGTCTAGGATATTGGATACCCTCATGGGACAATGGATTAGTTGATCTAGGGTGTTGGAATTTATGAACTCCAAGAACCATTGGGAAAAGGTGTTGGTACCCAAGTAGCTTTCCCATTTAATGTCAGGGTAGTTGAAATCACCCAGTATTAGGGTGTTTGGTTGTACCTTAATATTTTCCAGTATGTTTAGAAAGGTGTAGTGAGAATCTTGGGGCATGATGGGGGATCTGTAGCAAGCTGAAATTTGGATTGCAGTCTTACCTAGTGTTAGTTGCACCTGGAGAATTTCAGATGCATTCTGTTGGGCAACTAGCCTGGAGGTGTGACTATCCTTGGTAAATATGGGCACTCCTTCACCTTTAGTGTTTCGGTCTTGGTTTGGTGGTCGAAAAGTGTGGTAAAAGTTGTAGCCTGGTATTGCAGTGGTGCTCTCTTGAGCCTTGAACCAGGTCTCAGTTACTGCACAGATATCGATATTCTCCATTTTTAGGAGTGCCTTGAGAGAGTGCATTTTGAGGTTTAGACTTGTAGCATTGAGTAGCATTACCTTCAGATTTTGCATGCTTGTATCTGTTACGATGGTGGTTTTGTCTTTTGAACCTTGCCTAAAGAAGGCACTATAGGAGTAGCAAGAGTTTTAGCCAGTAACCTGAATCCCAGGGGTGACAGGTGCAGACCATCTCTGGCAAAGCTTTGTGGTTTTTCGATCATGTCTTCCCAGGCAAACAGATACCGGATCCCCTTTGAATGACACCAGAAGCTTCACCAATTATTGAGGTGAGTCATTTTGTCCTTATACTGTTATATAATTCTGGGCGAAGGCAGGATGCTACTCAGGGTTAGGGTTATACCTGCGTGGGCCACATGATCCGAGAGCTCTTCCATGTCTCTTTTCATGTAGTCCAGGGAGGTAAGTCTCAAGTCATTCACTCCAACATGGACAATGACAGAGTCGTATTTGTACTTGTTGTGGAGTAAATTGAGTGCATGTGTTATGTGGTGGATCCTGGCACCTGACAGGCAGCTGACTGTAATTTTCTCCTTGTTCAGCCTGGTGAGTGGGACATCAGTGTGCCTGACTATAGAGTCACCGATGACTAAAGTATAGGGTACATTGCCTTGCCTTAGGGGCTGTTGTTGGGTGGCACACTGGTGTTGTGAGCTATGTGTCACTTTGTTTGTGACTGGTGTTTATTTGCATTTCAGTTTCAGAAGTCCTTGTTGCTTGAGCAGGTTAATGTTAAGGGCCTCCGCATATGTGGGTTTAGTGTTGCTATGTGTGGGTGTTGATGGTGTGGATTTTAAAGGGCTATGTCTTGCTTGAGGTGTAGTGATTACATCTATTTAGCACTCAGGTTAAAGAGACAGCATATTAATAGGTATCTAGCCAAAGACATACTGCAGCTTACTAAACCCAACAATTGAATGCACAAACTGACATTTCATCAGTGAAGTAAAAATCAATAAAACAAGTACAGAGTTTTTAATAAAACATGAACAATATAAGCAGATTTTCTAAACGTCTTGTTTTTAGATAGGGCTTAATTGATGTTTTATTATATTTGCCAGTGACTAAATCATACCTAGACTAAGTCCACACAACACAAAACACAACTTATTAAGCTTTAAATTAGTCTAAATAAGACACATAAATAGCCTACTATAGATCACGATCCATATCCCCATGGACCAAGGGAGATTTGGAATTAGCTCACTGAACCTATAAAAATACATTTTGTCCTGGTCCCCTTCAATAAAAACATCACACCAAATGACATTTGATGACCTTTTTTAAACTTCCATAAACATGATTGTTAATCAATATTCATTAATTTCAACCAAAACATGATATCATGATATAAGTGAAAATAACATCCATGTAACATTAACATAGGACAGCGTGACCCGCTCATCCTGATCAGTAAGTAGCATCCATACCTCAACTCACTTACTTACAAAGCAACATACCACTGACTTCAGTTACCATTTATTGAATCACCTCCAACCAAATATGCAGCTTACCACAACTTGCTTATTTACTTATCAAGCAGCGCAACCGCACACTTCATCAAGCAGCGCAACCGCTCACTTACCTTTCCTTATCAAGCAGAGCAACTGCTCACTTGCCTTTCCCAAATTATTGAATTGAACATCCACCACTAGAGGGGAAACAGAAGAGGGCAAGCCTGCCCCTCTTCTCTGCCCTACCCACTGAAAATACCCGCAATCCCCACTAAAAGGGGAGGTAGGGCGGGTAGCAAGTTCACACCAAAAATGTGACTCCTACTCCAGTTATACTTGCCTAAAACCCTTTAGGCCCCTCCCTACCCATACCTCATTTCCTCCCTAACATCCCTCATTCCTATTTAACCCTATCCTCCCCTTATCCTCCTAATTCCTACTATTATGTTTATCTACCCCATATTGAAGATGTCCCTGGACAAATAGGTTTGTTCCAAACCTCATTTGTCCCAGTCCCCTTCAATAAAAACATTACACCAAATGACATTTGATGACCTTTACTAAACTTCCATAAACATGATTGTTAACCAATATTCATTAATTTCAACCAAAACATGATATAAGTGAAAATAACATCCAGGTAACATTAACATAGGACAGCGTGACCCGCTCATCCTGATCAATAAGCTGCATCCATACATCCACTCACTTACTTATAAAGCAGCATACCACTCACTTCAGTTACCATTTATTGAATCACCTCCAACCAAATAAGCAGCTTACCTCTGCTTGCTTATTTACATATCAAGGAGTGCAACCGCTCACTTGATCAAGCAGAGAAACCGGTCACTTGCCTTTCCTTATCAAGCAGTGCAACTGCTCATTTGCCTTTCCCAACTTACTGAATTGAACATCCACCACCAGAGAGGGAACAGAAGAGGGTAAGCATCCCCCTCTTCTCTGCCCACTAGCCTGACCAGGCTACCCCCCCCTTTCTGAACAAACTTCTAACAACATAACCACCATTAAGACCTTAGGCCAAACATCATTCGGTGTACCCCATCCTCCCTAACCAAGCTGGATCCGTGTCATCCTTCTTAAAATCCTGTCACATAACCAACAAATATAGCCAGTCACCTAACAGGTGAAAGCAAATCTGTGATCCCTCTCCTATGCTAAAGTAACAAACCATAACCTTATAATCTAGCATAACCACTGTGTAAGAGCTAAATAATCCATCTCCAACTGTAAATAGAGTCCTCACAGTGATTCCCAGGGCATTACCAGTCAAATGGACAACCCAAACACTAAACCATCTGCCCCTTAAAACCACGCAAAGGAAATTGCAAACCATCATGCCACGTAGTAGCCCCATTTTACCACCTAATGACTATAATGACAAAATGAAGTCTCTTCACTTGAAACCATTCAGAGGCAGCTGCATACCCTCACATCAGATTGCAGCCTCATTTAACTGTCCAATTAATATAACCACCACATGAGTTCTCTGATCAAAATTCCAACTGCACCATGTCTAACCACAGCCATGTTTAACCGCCCAATGTACCTATTAATATTCAAATTACACCTCCTTCAAATCAATATTGTAGTTATCTGCATCACCAACTTTCTGAAATAAACATTCAATAACATCCTAGCATGTGATGACCAGCAAAACACCCTCCAATGACTGATAACCCATATCTGTGTCAATACCTACCCAGTGATCCACCAGAAATGCAGGAAGTCCAATGCAGCCAGAAATGAGGCCATGTAACTGATATACCATTATGCCTTACTGCGACACCTTTTTTTTCCTCCTTCCCCAATGGGTCTGCTAATTATTAAATGAAAATACATTTTTATAATGGATCGCATGCTCATCCTGGCATCATGCCCAATACCCTTATAAAAAACATCTGGCATCCAAAACGGATTCAATATACAATCTTGAAATACTGAAATGTTGAATTTCAGTATTTCGAGACTGAATAGTGGAAAACCCACATACCCAAAACCGCGAATAGCACAATCGCGACCATTCACACACACAAACCAGCACATAAGCACACACACATACACCTACCTAACTACACTAAAACAAACATAACAACACACACAAACACAACATAACACACAAACACACCTAACCTACCTATAAGCAGGGGGGAAAGACCCCCTGCACCCCTCATATGGGGGACTGCACCCCCCACACCCCCTACTTATATATTCTAACTCTGAGGTCACACAAAACACACAAACACACAAAAAACACCACCACACACAGTCACACACACTAAAATCCCTACCCAATACCCTTACACACACACCACTCACCTGAAACCCCAGATAAATCCACAAACCGCACCACACGTCACGAAAGCGACACCACGATAGCGGATTCAACATTTGCAGATTCAACACTTCCACATTTGGCATAGTGCAGTTTTGCATAACTGCACTTTCCACTATTCAGTCTCGATGTACTGAAATTCGACATTTCAGTACGTCGAGATTGTATAGTGAATCCATCCAAAATACCTTGTTAATGAGTTCCAGACAATGAAAAGACCACTCTAATCATAGACCCATGACCCTCTATTTGTGAACCACCACCCCTTGCAAACCTCTTAACTTGAAAGTGCCAAAATCCGCTAACCTTCACACTAACAAATCTACCATAAACCTTCTAGCACATGCACCACTGCTCAAGATTTAAAAATCTAACATAACCTTAACACTCCTACCACTATAGCAGTCACTGGTATATCCTCCTTATCCAACAAAAATGCCCCACCTTGTTCACATGCCCACTGAATAAACTCAAAATCCATCCCACCAATCTCATATCCCAACAACCGCAACACAGTTTGACCTAACTCACAACACCCCACCCTATGACTCCTGCAACACACATCTAATCCCTATAACCTAATACCCTCCAATAACAGCACCAATAACCCATACCACTGCCATATTAACCAAGTGAAAATGGACCCTACTCCCCCCAAGTGCACTTGCTAAACTATGATGCCTGCTAGATTGGAACCAATGTCAAAGTCTTACATCCCTCCTAAAAACGTCCTACCCTGGTCGTACCAACCTATTCATCCCCCATTCCTACCTCACCATAACTTCAGAAACATGACCTTTCTCATAAGAAGGGGATAGTCCTACAAACTGACCCCACACTCCTTGATTCAATAAAATTCCATAAGGAAATCCCATCTATTACCCATCTAACAAATGCAGGCTGTTGTGAATACACAACATGCCTTCCTCATCTATCGCCTGTACCTCCATATACCTACCCAGCCATTGATAAACCACCTGCTGCCTACCAACATAAATACTGCCCCTTGTAACTAAATAATATTGGCAAGGCAAAGACTGTATCCTACTGCAACAAGCCTCCATGCTCGACCTGATCTCTACCTCAAGGGAAATTAACACCACAAGATCCCCTAACCTGAAAAGGACTAAACAACCTTATTCATTAGGACAATGCCCCATTTGAGGATTGGACCCAAACTCCCCATAATTAAACCTTAACACCTGCATCACTGATCTTCCGACATATATCCTCCTTACCAGTCCCCACAACTCTCACATGCCGCACCCACCCACTCCAGAATGAAGAGGTAAAACTGTATCACCACCTGTGAGCACAATCCATGCAGATCCATTAGTCAAAACAAATTACAGCAGCATCCATCACCTGGTAAGACCACATCCTTCATACCATCAGCTGATATGACCTCTGTGTTGAACCATCTGTGACCACAATTGCATAACAATCCAAGTTTTGAAACACCCATCATAGCACCACCATCTGCAAAGGAAAATGAAATGTAAGTCATATGAAACAGAAACATTCTGACACAATCTAGCCCCCTCATCTACCTCCCCAACTCTCATCCAGCTTCACCATACACAACACAACCCACTAAACTCCCTCTCCCAGGCAGTCAAACTCATAACCCATGAAACACACTCAAAAAGCCCCTCTAATTATGTCAGGCTTCTGAGCACAAAGAAATACGTTTATATGTAACCATCTCTAACACCCTTAACAACTGAAAGAGTTAATAGATAACATATTGATTGTGTCATCCCCTAAAATATTTAGTAGTTGAAGTAAGTACCGTCTTGCCAACCATGGTCCTCCCCGCTGACATCACCATGACTGTCCTAAAAACCCACCCACGCACAAAGAAATACATTTATATGTAACCCTCGCTATCCCCCTTAGCAACTGAAAGAGTTAATAGATAACATAGTGATTGTGTCATCCCCTACAATATTTAGTAGTTGAAGTAAGTACCGTCTTGCCAACCATGGTCCCGCCCCGCTGACATCACCATGACTGTCCTAAAAACCCACCCACACTGTGCTGTCACGGCTCAATGATCATTCCCCTTCCTATACAAGAGTAATGGCTAGAACAAGGAAACAGTCCATGAGTCAAGTCTCCTGCTATGAGTTGTCTCTCACAGTAAGCAACAACGCCATGCTTGTGACCAATGCAGTGGCAAGAGCTTTATGAAGAAAGAAAACTGCACGATGTAACTTTTACCGGTGAGCACTGCATGTTGGGAATACCTAGGGCCATACTAAACATACAGAATCACTTCAAGATGCTAGACCCCATGTGGTCACACTTAGAAATTACCTATAAAATATTTAAAGCCTGCAAATAGACCCAGAGTGATGTAAAAATATAGGAGTCAGCACTCTGAAAAGCAAAGCCAAAGAGAACACCAACACCTACAGAACTGAACAATACCATATCATCAGGGCATACCTCTTAAACTGTCAGTGAAAAAAAAATTCTATACAACGGGATAAATAAAAGTGTGACAAAGGCCCCAAGAACTAAAAAGAGGATCAAAATGGGGACAATTTTATATTGCTTATACAAACTCAAAATCAATAGCATAACAGGTTTTGCATTAACCTGAATTCCAGAAGGGTATGAAGTCTGAAACTCAAATGTCTGTCATTTCCTAACCTCAGTCCGCAATGGTTTGCCACTAATCTAGCAGAAAACACAACATATGCGAAACTGACCAAATTATGAGCCAAATCTGGGCATTCTGTGAAAATCTGTACCGTCCATTTATGGTCAATATCCTTTGAGTTCAACCCAATTGATTTGCCAAAGAGTTCCAAATGCATCTGCCCTCCATGCATAATATATTGTAATTCACCCTAGTGCTTACCTGCAGAGCTAAGGGCAACAATAAAACTACTCTATGCCATTTAAAATTAATAAGGTAAAATATCACCATGCTTACTGAACATGGTTCCCATGGGTAACTCTGCATGAGATGCTTGCTTTAGTACCTAATTGTACGAACACAACCAGACAACCCCAAGAACACAGCCGCATATGCTAGCGTAACTGGGTTGTAAATCTGATAGTACCCAGTCAAGGCCGCTGCTGTAGCACTATGCTATGGGGAACAAGACCAAAAACAGGACAGGTGTACATGTTGCTCTTATAAATGTAGAAGGTATAAATATTGCTCTTATAACATAGAAAGATACTCGAATACCATATTTGTCTCAGCATGCAGGTCCTTGATGACTATACCATCTGAAACCAAGTGAATGTCATTACTGAGTGCCTTCAATCCTCTGAAAATTCCCGTAATTTGCCAGAATATCACAAATCTAATATGAGGCAGTTTTACAGATATATATAACTATTTTCACCTATCCCCCCCGGCTGACCCTGTCACATTGTGCATGCATGAATGCCCACTGTTTACAGGGCCCCTTAGCCCACAAAACCCTTCCATCTTGGCAGAAAGTTAATATACAAAAAACACCCTGGTCTTTCTCTCCCTCACTTCCTCTGTCATGCACTTCAATACTTGACCCCAACCATAACATGACCCCACAAGAAATAAAACCTATAACCTCGGCTCATTTCATCATTTTTTTTTAATTCATTACTGTTACCGGTTCCATAACTCCCCATAGCAGCAAAGCAAATGGAGCTGTCCTGATGGGAGGAAGGGGGCGTGACAAAATAAAACCCAGGACCGATAATGAAAGCCAAGGACCTCTTTCCCATTTTTTTTCCTCAACTTACACCATGATGACCAAAATCCACACTCTGCTGTACCCCATGCACTTGGAACACCTGCCACAGTAGTGTGAACAGTGAAGATCAGCTCCCAACCTGAATCATGCCATGAAAGCCATCGCAAATGTGAGGCAACATCCAGAGCAAACAATTGTAAGTATAGTCCATACAAAATATGTTCAATGGAAAGCCTGTTGTAATACTGACTTTAGCCTCTGTGGCTTTGCCCATTTTGTCTTGACCCTCCTCACGTTTTTTGGCTTTCTGAGAAATAACCAAGGCGTACCAGTCTCTAATATCAGACATGAATGTTTAAACACTTAACGTTCGTAAAATGCAAAGCCAAAACTAAGAAGCAGTAAAACAACCCCCCGCATGCCCTGATCCCATTCACACTAAATCAGGATAACTGAGTGGAATGCTTTCTATGCAATTAATGCAACCAAAAGTATGACCACATATCAGTATTAATTGGTGCCACACTGTACCTCTGCCGAGGCAACCACACTTAACTTCTCTCTGAGCCCATGCAAAAACAAATTGCCTCATTGAATAACTGCCTTAGTCCCCACCATTAAAGATTCACAAACACAGCCAAACTGATAAAGCACTGTGAATATTCAGAGATACCATGCCTCACTACATACAGGGCTATAATCGGCACTCATTTACAGAAGCAATGATCAACCTTTCAGAAAAGAGGTCGCCACAGAAAATCTTATACATCTCAGGGAGACTTTTAATAGCTTTCCATCTTCCTGTTAGGTAACCACGGTCCTTGGCCCCCTATTGTTCGGCATCTACTTCTCAGAAGTACAGGCCAACATGGGAGGCCTTTGGCTGACAAAGTTTGCAGATGACTGCAAACTGGGCGCCATAGTGGAAAGTGCATCGGACACGGATATCCTTCAGTAGGGACTCACGGAAACAGATAGCTGGGGCCAGAGCCATGGCCTGAAGTTAAACGCCAAAAAATGTATAGTCATACCCTTCGGGAAAAACAAGGTAACCCCAAGCTACCATATAGGTGGCAATCCACTAAGCACAGAAGAGGTTATCAGGGACCTGGGGACCCAGGTTGACAGTGGCCTTTCTTTTGACACTCACGTTGCTAAAGTGGTTAGAAAGACCTTCTACATTGCCCACCTGATCATGAAGGATTCACATCCAGATCTAGTGAGGTCATTGTTCCCCTGTACTCTTCACTTATCAGACCAATGATCGAGTACAATGCCCCATTCGGGATGTATCTCACCCGACATCTGCAGCAATTGGAGAGACCTCAAAAGTTCCTCACCAAAACGATAAAGGGACTCCAAAATCTGTCATATGCTGCCAGATTGAAGAAACTCCAGCTCTATTCAGTCGCATACCGTCTGCTCAGAGGTGACATGTGCCTGACATACAAGGCCATGTCCAACCCAGAATTAATGGACATGCTCCACCTCAAAAAATCCAAATCCAACAAAACCACTAGAGCAAGCGACTTAAACCTTAGCACAGATATAAATAGGATGTGCTGGAGGATTTTCACTCACTAGCTCTATGCTGCGGAATAAAATCCGGATTTATTTATCACCAGAGACCTCTGCTGCGCGGAATAAACCCGGTCCATGTGAGGCAGAGCACCTCGCTGGCTCTGTTCAAGAGAAATCTTGACCTGTGGATGGAGGTTTACGGAATCATCTCTGTGTCACTGCTGGACAGAGGCACAACAAACTAATGGGTACAGTATTTTTCATATAAGGGGTATGAAGTTACAAAACTTTGGGCTAGGCTTATAAATGCCTTAGGGCAGATAGCCTAGTATAAACCTATGAACCTATGAACCTATGTAAGCAGACATGTCACTGATAAATTTTCAGCTGTTATATTTCCAAACTGTTATTGTCCTGATTACTGCTACGCATTTGTATTATGGGCTCAGCAACTTGCTACTTTTCACTCGAGCATTAGAATGCATAATGCTTAATGGGGTTTGACTGTAACATTTGCAGAAAATCGAATGTTGATGAAATATGCTGTACCCCATGCTCCACCTGTACCTTAAACTTTACCTGTCCCCCTTCGTCTAATTTTCCTATACGTGTGCTGCAAGCCTCATGGGTATTAGTCCAGCCATTACCAGTTAACTAAAGCCCCACACAGCAAGAAACAAAAAAAAAAAAAAAACTTTATGAAGTTAGTAAGTACTCCATGCCACACCCTTACTACATATATAATGCTACTTACTACATATATAATGCTACTTATCTACTAAAGCTTTACTTGCATACTTACCATTGTTAATCCAAGGCCTACCTTCACCAGCCTTACCTACAGGTCGTCATGGATGTAACTGACACTAGCAAGTTCACAGCAAAAATGTGACTCCTACTCCAGTTGCACTTGCCTAAAACCCTTTAAGCCCCTCCCTACCCTTACTTCATATCTTCCTTAACATCACTCATTCCTATTTACCCCTATCCTCCCCTTATCCTCCCAATTCCAACTACTGTATTTTCTAGCCCACATTGAAGATGTCCCTGGACAAATCGGTCTATTCCAAACCTCATTTGATGTGTTATTTCAACTACTCTTCAATTAACTTGAAAACGTCTAACACAATGGCTGTTTATGTCCAAAGATTATAAGCTACAGTAAATGCTAACTCTAATATAAATATATTTAATCAACATCCTAGGAGCCAAACCATTTTGATCTCATCCTCTTTAACATTGAACCAATGAGCATTACTCCTTCAGTACACTCATATAATCGTCTCCGGTCACAGCCAAATCACAAATGACTGTTCTTCTACCTTTAAGCAACTAAACTTGCTACTGCAAATACAGCTCAGTTCTAAGACTTTAAAAAGACAAACCTATTTAAACTCTGATGAGATTTTAAATTTCAGCTCAAGATTTACAACCTCCATGTAGCCTCAGCTCGTCACTTTTGCCAGTAAATTTTACTCCAGTCTAAAAGATAGCATACACCAATCAGTTGCAATCAGAACCAGATATAATTAGAAAGATAAACATATGGCATTATGATAGAGTGCCAGCATTAATACTGTAATACACTTGCAGATGCATTTAGTGCCAACATTTCACCAGGACCTGTCATTGCAGTTCCATGAAGTTGAAGATCCATAAGTTTATTATGGAACATGTCCTAAATGCACTACTTAAAGCTAAAACAATACTGCTTGCATGGGTCCCAACAATATACATAATGCTTAATTAGCAATGCCAAATACAACCTCTCTGACCCCCTACTAAACTGTTCAGGTTAAGAATAGCCATAGGGTATGTTCCTGATGTATAGAATACAGATGTCATAATGGATTTTGTAAATGGCTGCACTGAGCAACAAAATATCTCTGGCTGAAATAGGTAGCCAATTGTTTGACATGAGAGTTGTGCAGCGATGCTATGCAGTGATGCTAATACCTATCAGCTAGATGACTGAATCTAAATATTTTATTCTCAGCTGATTGAATGAGTACACTATTGTGTGAAGAGACAAGTTCCCTTATAGTGTTCTTGTCTGGGGAGGAAAACACTTATGGAAATAGCTGATCTAGCCTCAGTGGTCAACAAGTTAATTATTTGGTATGTGAATATAAGCTGAGATGAACTGAGCTTCTGAGTTTGGATTAACATGTTTTGGTCTAAGATTAGGCCTAGGTACCTCTACTGAGTAGTGATAGCAAGACAGGTGCACAAAGGGTCAGTGATGCTGTAAGTAGGATGTCGCTTAGTTAACTAGCGGTGACGAATAGCATTACTATGGTTTTGGTGCATTGAAGCCCAACTTATTTCTCTGAAGTTCAATGACCAGGATGGATGACCTACATTATAAAGTTGATCTGAGGCAGATCTCATTGTTGATCCTTAATATACAATGAAAATAAAAGAAGTCCAAGGATTAAACTTTGTGGGACCCCTTGTGTTCTGCTCCCAACTTTGTGGGACCCCTTTTGTTCTGCTCACAGATTGGCACTATATGATCCAGTCACTTGGAAAGTACTTTTCTCAAATCATATCATTTAATATGGAAACCTGTTTGGCAGTATATGCAATGACATACCATGGTTAACAGTTTCAAACACCCTCTTAATATTTAAAAAGAAGGCTCTTGAACTTTAGGTTGTTCAGTGTTTGTAAATATGTGATCTGTCCATCATCATATTCTTTTGGCTGTTCCTGTTAGGGGTCACCACTGCGGATCATCTCTTTTCATTTCTTCCTGTCCTCTGCATCTTGCTCTGCCACACCAACCACCTGCATGTCCTCTCTCACCACATCCATAAACCTTATCTTAGGCCTTCCTCTTTTCCTGTTACCTGGTAGCTTCATCCTTAGCATCTTTTTCCCAATATACTCAGCATCCCTCCTCAGCACATGTCCAAACCAACGTAATCTTGCCTCTCTGGCTTTGTCTCCAAACCTTCCAACCTGGGCTGACCCTCTAATATACTTATTCCTAATCCTGTGCACCTTCGTCACACCCAGTGCAAATTTTAACATCTTTAACTCTGCCACATCCAGCTCAAACTGCTGCCTTTTTGCCAATGCCACTGTCTCCAACCCATATAACCTAGCTGGTCTCACTACTCTCTTGTAGACCTTCCCTTTCACTCTTACTGGTACTCGTCTGTCATCAATCACTCCTGGCACTCTTCTCCACCCACTACATCCTGCTTGTACTCTCTTCTTCACCTCTCTTCCATACTCAACATTACTCTGAACTATTGATCCCAAGTATTTAAACTCATCCACCTTCACCACCTCTACTCCTTGCATCCTCACCATTCCTCTATTCTCCCTCTCATTCACACACATATATTCTGTCTTAGTCCTACTGACCTTCACTCCTCTTTTCTCTAGAGCATATCTCCATCTCTCCTGGGTCTCCTTCACCTGTTCCCTACTCTCACTACAGATCACAATGTCATCTGCAAACATCATAGTCCACGGGGACTCCTGTCTGATCTCGTCTGTCAACCTGTCCATCATCATTGCAAATAAGAAAGGGCTCAGAGCTGATCCTTGATGTACTCCCACTTCCACCTTAAACACATCCATCACTCCCACCACAGACCTCACCTCTGTCACACTATCCTGGTACATATCCTGTACCACTCTTACATACTTCTCGGACACTCCCGACTTCCTCATACAATACAACAACTCCTCTCTAGGCACCCTGTCATATGCTTTCTCTAAGTCTACAAAAACACAATGCAACTCCTTCTGACCTTCTCTGTACTTCTCCATCAACACTCTGTGAGCAAACATCAGATCTGTAGTGCTCTTTCCCAGCATGAAACCATACTGCTGATCACTAATCATCAAGTTGTTCATTTTAATTCCCTTTTTATAAAAAGAAGACTAAAGAAATAGTATTGTATTTTTTTTAAACTTATATTCTGAAAAGTGCTGCTTAATGTGCTAATCTTAGAATGTGGTAGAATGCATCTTTCATCTACGTTATCTGTAATGTCTACACTTTATGTAAACAAATAGCCTGGTTATGTGTTGGTTATGTGTTAAGCTTGTATTATATTCCACAGAGAATATGAAACCGCAAAGGTGCTATCTACATAACAGTGGAGGACAGTATAAAGAAGACAAGCATATATTCAGAGCAGCATAATATTCATTTAAAACTCAAAGGAAAGACTTTGAATTGTAGCACAAAAATATAAGTTACAGTCAAGCTGAGTCAAAAGTAATGATCTGGCCATAACTGTACAAAAGCTGTGAGAAACATCCTTTAAAAGGACACGCTGAATTTTATCATACAGACAGCTTAATAATGCTATAGCAAGAACTTAAAATTATTCTCAGGTATCAGAGTTGCTATGCCTATTTAATCATGGCAGTTTAAGTGTCATCCAAATTCAGCTTTCTTTCACCACCCCCAGGAACCTGCTTTAGTACTTTTGCATATTGAAGATAATAAATGACTGTAAAAGCATTACATGACAGCCTAAGAATCATGCTGCAGAGATTCATTCCAGGGGGCCAGTGGATAAAAGTACAACATTGTTTGCATACTTTATTAAAAGACTTGGTATGGTGTTAGGTGCACTTAATCAAATGGACTGTGTTACTCCCATCCAGTTACATAATACAAAGCAGAGTGAAGTTTTTCCTTTCCTTCAGCAGGAATAGAGTACTCTTTCTAGTTGTTGATTTTACATTTGTGTGAGAGCCTTGATATAAAGCTAGATCTCTACTATTTTGTACTCTACACTTTTTGATTCAATGGTACTGTAAAGGTCCTTCCTTATAATATTTTCTTTAATTCTACTTACTGTTACATAAGTGAATATGGGCATTACAGAAAACGGAAAAAAAGAAAGGTATTCTAAAATATAAAATGTAATAGAATTATGAGACCACAGACACATAGAAAAATGGACCCACACACTAAAACATACAGATATACATATACATACATGAACACAAACGCACACACATATGCACAAGAACACAAATGCACACATGTGACATGCAGACAGACACACACACACACACACACACACACACACACACACACACACACACACACACACACACACACACACACATGAGTACATGCACACATACACAGTACTTTACATGATCATTAGTAGTAAGTATAAACAGTAATAGGTGTGGGCCTATTTGATTTCCTGCTCTGTTCTGATATAGGACTTTGTGAATAGTTTATCCACTTTTCATTTACTTCTAAGGATCAACAGTGCAATGCCTACAATGATTCAAAGTTCTTACGCTACCTCCAAAGCATCAAAGCAGAAAGGCAACAAGAGTCACTTCACTGCCAAGTGGTGCACATAACTGATTAATAAAATTGCCAGAAACTAGTTCAGTACCTGCCCTATGTGCAAGGTACAAGAAGCTATCTTTCAGAAAAAAAGTAACATATGCTGCCATGAGTCCTAACAAAGAAAATCTGTTTATTTATTTAGTTACTTACTTACTTACTTTACTTTATGCTTATTGAATAGTTAACTAAGAATAATCATAATTAACCAAGTAAACTCAAATGCTCTGTGACAGTGTGCCATGACATTCAACTGGGAAAATGTTTTGTTAGATCCTTGGATTTTGAGTATTATAACACTGAACCATTTTCGTTGAATTACTGAATTATTTAATTAACCTGTGCATTATTAAGTCTAGTACTTTAACTCAGCATTGTCTTCCAAGAGAATGGAAGATACATTCTGAGAAGCATAATGTAACAAACTTACATTAAAAGAACTGAATGGCCAATTATTTTTTTTATAAAATATTGTGATTTCTTTTAACCTATTGTTAGACTTGGGTCTATATCAGTTCACCGAAATGGCTGAAGTTCGAACACCATATGTTCGAACTTCTAACCATGAAGTACAAAAACACCAAAGTCTTAGAACAGCGATTTTTTTCCCAGGGGAAAAAAAAAATTGCTGTTCCAAGAAACACACACACAACACAAGCACACCAATAAAACAGCAATCCATACACAAACACTTAAAATCCTACAGCTAACCCAACACTAAACTGTACATACACTACTATCTATCCACTTACCTTAACCCAAACCCTAACCCTAAGGTCCGTCACTATTACACACTCACCTGACCCTAGCTCTAACCCTAACTCACCTATCCCGCCCTAACCCTAAAGTCTGTCACTATCACACACCCACCTCACCCACGTCCTAACCCTAACTCACCTAACCCACACCCTAACCCTAATGTCCACACAATCGCACACTTACCTGAACTCGACCCGTGACTTCCCACCACAGTCCTGATAATCGCAAAGCCACAGAAACAGCCCACTGAATTCTTTCCCTGGGAAAGAATTATGTGTTCCGCAGCTTTGCAATAATCAGTGTTCATACTTCACAGTTCGAACATCTGGTGTTCAATCGTCAGCCGTTTTGACGGACTGGTATAGACCCATTAGACTTCATATTGGCAGTTACTTTATATTCCTTGTGTCTTTTTTTCTGTTTTATGTATAGTATTAATATGATATAAACGCTAACTTATATAAATGTTTTCAGGTAAGTCTTTTGCGAAGACTGGCCAAGAAGTGCTATTAACTGAACAGCTATCATCTTTAAAGGGAGAAACAAAGACAGCAAATGTTAATAGTTATATTGTATCCCACCTTACTTGTCTCTTTTATGGCCTCAAACTGCAAAATATTTGGTTTCATTCCATGTGATGATCAATGCAGATTCATGTTGGGGTGCACTGATGCAAGTATGTGTATACCTCTGTTTTATACATACTATACTGGTGCATGTTCTCTTCATGTCTTCTCCTCAATTATGAGTGTTTCACATTTTCCAATAACAAATCCTTATTGGGCAAGTAGGTAAAGTTCAAATTTTAGTGAGACTTTTTTATTATTTGTTCAAGGAAATCATCTACTTATATGTGCAATGTCTATCATTTAGAAATAAATGTAATTGTGACAGATAAATAAAAATCAATAAGCTGGGTAGGGCAAATGCAGTGGCTGTCCTGGACAGAAGCTATTAGTGGGCATGATCAGCAGGTGCTGATGGTGGAATAGCATTTATTTATGATACTAAAAGGATACTGCAGCTTCATAAATGAATGCCAATACATTTGTGGTTGCATTTATAAGCTCATTCTCTGTCATGTACTATAGTGAGATGTTTTTTACTATAGCTGTAGCATTTTTTTTTTTATTACTCTAAGTTTGGTTTGTTGGGGTGCCAGTCTGGAGTCTGAAAAACTGCCCAGGGTGCAAGATGACTATGGCATAGATCTGAAATAAGTAGCCCCTAAAAAACTGCTAAACGTGTTCTGAGTCATTCCTTACAGTTTTAGAGAATGTAAACATATTGGAAAATTGAAAAAAGCTTCAGAAATTCTTAGAGACTAACCACAATCCTGTTATAGAAAGTGTCAGGTCTATAGAAAATAAATGAGAGAAGAACCATCATGCCTAGCACAGTCAGAAAAGGCCAAAGTGCTTATTCAAAAAAGGTCAGGGTACATATGAACAAAGTTCTGTTACCCATGGGTTTTGGGACTTCTTGAAGCTATACTCCTACAGAGTCTGGCACAGATGATTAACTAACCCAAAAATATATTAGAAATTTAGGTGCCTGATCTGGTGGACATCGCAGAGTTAAAGACGTTAAGATTTGCACTGGGTGTGACGAGTATGGACAGGATTAGGAATGAGTATATTGGAGGGTCATCTCAGATTGGACGGTTTGGAGACAAAACCAGAGAGGCAAGATTGCGTTGGTTTGGACATGTGCTGAGGAGGAATGCAGGGTATATTGGGAAAAGGATGCTAAGGATGGAACTGCCAGGTAAGAGGAAAAGAGGAAGGCCTAAGATAAGGTTTATGGATGTGGTGAGAGAGGAAATGCAGGTGGTTGGTGTGACAGAGCAAGATACAGAGGACAGGAAGAAATGGAAACAAATGATCCACTGTGGTGACCCCTAAAAGGAACAGCCAAAAGAAAAAGAAGAAGAGGTGCCTGATCTGCTGCTCCCTAAGGGGGAGAAAACCTAGGGTTATATTACCACTCATGGTCACCTCTGTACAGTCTAGGTCAACTAGAGTAGTCTTGTTAAAAAGATTTTTTTCATCATCCACTGAAACGATTTTGGCACCTGTTATGATACTTAATGGTCATGAACATAGACTGGAGTTACCATTTAACAAGTTTTCATCAAGATTTTTATCTGAAAGGAAACTTGATAAAACAGGAATCATGAGTTCTTGTTTCATCAAATGAAAATGAGCATACCTTTACATTTCAGCACCTTTCTTTACAATTTGTTTTATCTCTGATCACAAAAGTACATATTCAAAAACTTAATGCTCTCCAAAGAGGATACCAATGTTAATAAGAGTGTTAGTATAATTGGAGAACATTTTATTCTACTGTCTGACACATTTCTGTCCTAACAGGCAGTTATCACATTTGCTCAATGTCCAAATTTCCATGGGGAGAACCCTACAGCTGTTCAAAATATTCCAAGATAAAACTCTAGTTACCTTGATTCTAATCTCGCAGGCTACAGGTCATCTGACTTGTCGACTTGTTATATATGTTTGCTAAAGCAAAACAAATGCTTCTTTGCTATAATTTGATATCAGATATTGCATTGTCAATAGTCTGAATACTTCAGGGGTACCTAGTATTAACTGCATTGCAGAAGGTACTTTACACTTTATTTGTTTATTTATTTATTTTTATTTATTCTTTACTTAGAACAGGAGGTTGTTTTATGGGTGTATTAAAAAGGAATCTACCCATTCCAATTTAGCTCTGAGAACCCGCAATTAAATAGCTCACGTTTTATTTTCAAATTGTTGCCTTGGGACAGATGATAAGGAATATAAATGATTTTAAAAGACTTGAAAGCTAAAGAATAGTTATCTTTTTAGAGGAACTCTGATGAGTTAGTGGACATTCAAGCACTAAGGTATGCAATGATTCAACAGATGCAGGTATTGGGGCAGCCATGATGAGCATAGCAATAGATAAGCATACTTGGCTATCTCAACCAAATAAATGAGAGGATATTAAACTAGAAGTTTAGATAGCACAACTGAAGGAAATTTCCTCTATGTCTTTCCAATATTGCCTCTCTTAAATGCTTGGGAATTACATGGCAGGTTTAAGGACAAAAAAATATTCTCCAGCTGTTATATCTATTCATAAGAATTAACAATGCGCAAAAGAAAAAAATAGCCAACAACCTCCTTCTTCCAAACATCCTAAACCTAACTAGCCAATCACTCAAATATTAGAGCTTCATGGGTACAGAGGCATGACATCACTTAGTACATTTTCATTAATAAGGGAAACAATCTGTTCTGCCCTTAACCTCTAATTTGGACCAAATCTTTGCAATTTATCTCCCTCTAGCCTACTCTCAGTCCCAACTACAGAACCCCAATTACTGATTGTTTCTTGCTGCTCTGTGGACCTCTCACACCTACCTGGCTCTTCCCACTCTGTTCGCCCTGCAAGCTCACTCCACTCCCCTATACTGCCCCCAAATTCCACCAGCCCCCACTACACCTACCTTTATTCTCCCCTATCTCCTCCCAGCCTGTCTTATTATCCAAAAGATGCTCTTCCCCTTTACTCCACCTACTTATATCCATCCCACAAACTTATATCGCTCCTCCTCCCTAACAACTTAGTCTCCTCTTCTTTCTTCTACTTCTAAGAAAACCAACAATATCTACTCGTACAACCTCTCTCCTAGAAAACCATCCTTCTTCTCCTACTCTACACCAATTTTCTTCACTTTGCTTCTGACATGCTTTCCTTACTTTGTCACACTCTCCTGGCCCTCTGCTTCCTCCTTCTGTTCCTAATTCCCTTATTCTGTACCACCTCATACTCATCTGATATCTGTCCAGTATTACCTACAAAACTAACCTCTACATAAACCTACCTTTACCCTCACTCTTACTCCCATTTCCTTTCTAATTCACCTTCACTCATTCAGCCTAACCCTCTGCACCTATTCTACCCTAAAATTGTCTCCACTGCTAATAAACAGAAACATAAACTAATACTAGATCTACCCAAACTCTTACTTTGCAAAACTAAACAGATAAAGCTCATGTCTGTCAATACTTTAATCTTAGCTGGAGATATTCACCCTAACCCTGGTCCCAGCCCCATTATTCACAATACCTACCCCCTAACTCCTTCCTCCCCTCACAACATCCTAAAACTGTTTACTATCAATGCCCAGAGTCTCAACAACAAAGTGCACCTATATCAAGCTTGGCTAAGCCATAACCAACCAGACATCCTAGCCATCTCCAAAACGTGGCTCAAAGCCCATATCTCCAATTCTGAGATCATAACCCCCCTCCCCCACCCCCAGATTCCATATTCTCAGAAATGACCGACCACATTAAAAAGGTGGTGGCACTGCACTAGTCTACTCTAGCCTTCTAACCTTAATACCTCTCCAGACTTCAATTCCACAATTCAATAACACTGAACTTACAGCTGGACTACTAAAAATAAATAAACACAAAACTATCTGCATTATTGCTCTATATATCTCACCTGGTAACAATATATCCACCCTCGAAGACATTCTCCTATGGGCTTCCACTGAAATTAACTATGAAACCTACATTTTAGGTGATGTAAATATTGATTGGAATAAAGTTAGCAGTCCCTCTCCTGCCTTATCCATTAACCTATATAACTTCATGCAAATGATTCTCCCTATCACCTGACCTAACAAAACTAACCCCCTTGGATCCACTATTGATTGGATCCTAGTCTCTGATCCAAATAAAGTAACTAACTCTGACTCCATTAGTGACCACCTCTCAGCTTTTATCCATCATGCAACCAACTCCTCACCTCATTAGCACCAATACATTCTTACTCATAACCTCAGTAACTTCAACCCCATAACTTTCTCTAACATGCTCAAACAAATGGACTGGCACATTCTAAACACCCTTCCACTTGACAGTGCCTTAGACTTCTTCAACTCCATCTTCCTAGACACTCTAAACTCTCTAGCCCCACTAAGAAACAAAAGGATAAAGACTAATTCAGCCCCCTGGCTAATTAAGATACAAATCAAATTATGCTCCAAAGGGACAAACTATGGAAGCGTTACCAAAACAACAAATTGCCCAATACCCTGCTCCAATACAAACAACTCCATAACCTTGCAAAACAGCTTATCACTATGGACAAAAAAATCCTACTATATCAAGCTACAGTCCAACAATAATAAAAACCTCAAGCAATTCTGGAAATCAGTAAACTCTCTTCTTAATCCTGGCTCCAAGAATAACCCCTGTCCTGACCCTAGTAAATACAACCTTGAACTAGGCTCTGAATTTAACTCATTTTTCACAGAAACTATTTCTGAATTGACCAAGACTTTCCTCAACGATAACCCACCAGTCCCTCACTTTTCTCTACCTAATTCCACTAATAGTCATCCCTTTATGTTTGACCTCAAACCTGTCTCCACTAACTTTTAACTTCTATCGAAACTTAAACCTTGTTCTAATGCTCCTGACAATATTCCCTCCACCTTCTTAAAATGTGCTGCTGATGGAATAGCTCTCCCAATTAGCATCATTATTAACAGATCCATAAATGAATCATATGTCCCCAAACTCTGGCGCTCAGCTTATATCCTTCCTCTTCACAAAGGAGGCAAAAACTCCAACATCTCAAACTTCTGCCCTATCACTCTGCTCTCACCTATATCCAAAATCCTAGAAAAGTGCATCCACCTCCAACTTATGCCTTTTCTTACCCAAAACCATCCTCTTACACCTACCCAACATGGCTTCTGCCCAGGCCATAGCACTATAACTGCACTTCTGTCATTCCTAGAAACCATCAATCAAGTCCGAGACTCCAGACACTTGGTCTCTACAGTTTTTCTAGCTCTATCTAAAGCATTCGATAACTGCAGTGGTGGTGCTGTGGTAGCATTGTCGCCTCATAGCAAGACATTGTCCCGTTCGATTCTCAGCTAGAGCATCTTCTGTGCGGAGGCATATGTGAATGGGGTGTGCCTTCCTTGAAGGTTGTGCGTCAGGGCTGGTAACCCAGTACATAAAAATCCATTACCAATCATTAGCGGACCGGAGTTCCGCTGTGGCGACCCCTAACCGGGAAAAGCCAAAAGACACAAACAATCTAAGGCATTCTATACTGTTTCCCACAAACACCTTCTCTTTTATCTCTCTAATCTTCATCTCTCATCAAATACTTTATCCTGGTTCTCCAGCTACCTATCTGATGGAATAACTCCATCTCTTCCTTCTTACCCACCCCAACTGGTGTACCACAGGGATCTATCCTTGGGCCCATGCATTTTAACATCTTTATCAACAATTTTCACACTGCCATTCCTGACACCAAAGTCATTCAATATGCAGACATCTCAACCTTAGTCTGCTCTGCCCAACCTCTCTGAACTGCTCAACAAAACCCAAAACGCTTTTTCAATAACAGAAGAATGGATGCGCCAAAATTACCTCTCTCTCAATGCTAACAAATGAAAAATTCTACTCCCCCCCACTAAGACTTACTCCTACAACAAAAGTACTTTCAAAGTCCTTAGTCAAACCAACTCACCTATAGAAGTGGTTCCCTCTGCTAAACTTCTTGGCATTACAATTGACGAATACATCAAGTTTGACGTCCATATTCAATAAAATATTAAGAAAACCCTCCAAAAAACTAGGTATGCTATACAGGAATAATCGCTTCCTCTCAAACTCCACTAGGCAAACTCTGGCCACTACTTATCTTCTTCCCTCCTTATTATATGGAGCACCTCTCCTTACCAATCTAACCACCTCCACCTCCTCCATACTAGAAAACTGCTACAATAAAATCTCTAAATTTGCCACCAAATCCAGAAATTCCACCCATCGCTACCTTACCTTACAATCTCTGAATTGGCTTGAACTCCCAAACTACCTAAACTACCTCCAACTTACTACTGCACACAGACTTATATTTCACCCTACTAAATGTCCTGCTCTAGCAAATATCCTTCACCCTTACAACCCCAGCAGAAAGCTCAGATCCAAACATCAAAACTTAATTGCTATATATAAGCCCAAACATCTTCCTGGCCAACTTCTCCTCTCTTTCTCCTTAGGAAAAAATGGAATTCTCTTCCTTCCACTCTTAGAACTATACCAGACTCAGAGAACTTTAAACCCCAGCTTTTCAAATAACTCTCCTCTAAATGGAAATGTACCTGTTTTCACCCTACCTAAATCCAACTAAATATTTGCCCTTGTGATGCTTTCTTACATGTCCCTAACTTCTCTAGTATTCTCCCATAGTTACTTCACCTTGAGTATGTCTATACTCTCTACAGTTTCCAAGACCTACTTATCATACAACATAACTGTGTAAATATTGCAAATGGCATCTTATGTTAAATGAGTGTATGCAAAGTGTTTCTACCTTTATTTTAAAGGTGTGTTTCTTAGAATGTTTGTATAAATGTATCTTTATTACCCATTGAACAACCATAAGCTATTTTGTTTGACTGTGCGACTCTGTACAGATTTTGTAAACTGTCCTATACAATGTATCTCTCTGTACGTCCTATACTTTGTATCTCTGTTATCTATTATATCTATACTGTATTATGTTTCCTGGAGCTTTTCTCCCCGGGCCTCCACTGAAAACGGGTCCTTTGGGCCCAGTGGACTTCCCCGGTAATCAAACTATAAATAAATAAATAATATTATATATTCTGCCACTCAGTACATTTTCATTGGTAACAAAAAAAAATGTTTACATTGATAATACTTAGACATAATTTTTTAACAACTACAACCCTATCTAGTATGCATGATCCTAATGCAGTCTGAATATTTTAAACTAAAAGAAAATTAAAAGCACATAAAAGTCATGCCTTTATATTGTAACAGTATCCTTTGTGAAAGAATGAAGCTAAAGACAGTGTAGAACATGATTATAAGTTGCATTCATTTCTGGGTAGGCTGTTGCATCACAGTGGTTGGTTATATTCCCTGTTAAGCAGTGCATGGATGTAGCTAATACACATACCTTTTTAATACTCTAAAGCAGTCAGTTAATTAAGTTAAGACTTGTCTGCCTGCCAGTAATCCGTATCCCAAACACCTACAGGTCTGAGTCGGAAAAAGAAAATAAACACAAAAATAATTCTTTCAATTGAAAAAGAAAGACAGCTTTGCATTTCATTTTTAGCTGAAGTTATTCTCATACATATACGTTGCTTGATCATGACACTGAGTACCACAAATTCAGTACTGCAGCTACGCTGCAGCAAAACAAAAGCTCTGCATGCACCCTACCTTTCTTGCAGTATCAACATTATGTGAGTTATTAGTATGATGGTGCCAACAACACTGTTGACAATAATGATTTAACCTTTAGAATTACTGGTACTTTAACATGCTATTACATTGTTTATCTGTGTCTTTACCCGATACTTCCTTAGTTTGGCCCCCGTTATTCTTAGACATAGTTTGAAATCCTGTACAAGGGCTGTGTGCTACATGTCTGGACTGTCTGCTTTACAGGAGTGAGATACGTAATAATGAATACTGATCCTGCCAAACCAATGTTCAATGCAAACAGCCTAGCAATCACATGTATGCATCGAGATAGAGGGTCCTTTCTGCCACTCTCCCCAGTGCACAAAGTGTAGACTGTTAGAAGCACACATTCTCTCACACACATAGTCAGATTAGTACACTATCACTGACACATAGTCACACATGTACACACACCAGACCCTCCTGCACCATGGTCATTACATATCTGATGAAACAGTGCAGCCTATGACTGATGACTTTCACCGTCGAGGCACAAGATGATTCATAAAAACTATAAGTTTATTTTTTCATGGTTGCAGTGAAAGTATCATTATTATAATATGATAATAAGGAGAACTAGTATGGCAGTCAAGAGCACTGCAGCATCACTGTACTGACAGTGTGGCAGATTTGGCTACAGCAGTGTTCTTTACTGCACTGCAGCACAGTGATATGCAATTGCACCCAATGTTCTCCTGTTGTACTGGGCCTGTCATTCCAAGGACTGTCAATTCTATTCCTCATAAAAGTTAAGTTGCACTATTCATCATAATTCCTTCAAGATCAGCTGCTACACTGCTGTGTTGCAGAAGGATAAACATGATTTCAGTCTTATCTTTCCTTCCCTGTGCAACAGTTCACTTTGCCTTTCCTTTGTTGGTGAATTATGGACTGTTCTGTGGATCTGTACTTTTTGAATACCATCTATATACAAGTTGGAGAGCATTGTATTCTTAAGGCCTGGGGAATGTCTACAAACCACATAGAGCATGTAGTCACCCAATGTAAATGTGAACCATGTTTATGAATTGCACCACATATTATTAGTCAAGATAGCGATTAAAATGTTATACTTCCTGGTTTTGTTTTCAGTCTTGCAATGCATTTGTTTTGTTATTAACTTAAAACAGATGGTTTCTGATTTTCTAATCCAGAAGTTCAATTTGTTTTGTCTTTTTATAAATATAATTTTATTTTGCAGACAATACAGATGCACAATTCCTTTTCCTTTAAGAAGCATTATATAAAAATTGTCTAGTGGCAGAAATGGTGAAGTTAGTCTATTTCTTCTAGACTTCTTTACTTTTAACACTAAATTGAATGATTGTTATTTCATTGACATGGATGCCTAAATATGCCTTTAATCTATATCTTGAAATGTATACAACATCAATAGTATCTGAACTCCAAGTTAATCTAGACTTTAATATTTTTCAGTAAACAGCATTCGCAAATGCTTGATTGATCACACAAAGATCAAGACAATAATCCTATATAAAGTTCAATATAAAACAAGAACTGGTAATGCACACTCCTGACAAAGAAAAATATTGCTGCTATAGAACATCTTTCCCATTCAGAAGTACTGTCAGTAAACCTCTGACCAAAACTCATGTATGTCTTTGCACTTCCATGGGATGATCACTATTTTGACTGAAAATAGCTGTCAAACTAGCAATAAACAAGTACACATCAGTTTAAGAGTTTTTGAAGAACACATTAATAAAATCTACTGGGGGTGCTGAGGAGCAAATAACTCATAGTATTGCACAAAATAGCAAAAGAGAGCAGAGGATTTTTGTAGCATTAGCAACACTTACTCTGGATCTTTCAGCATTCAACAAAAGACATATCAGGTGTTTGTCCTTGTTAATCCTGCAATAAACCTTCAAACCACTAAAGTGATAATCCAGGATGTGGTAGCACATTTGGTTTCCACAGAATGCAATGACAAGAAAAGAAGAGAAGATTGTAATGTTGCTTGATTGCCTTTGACTGCAGCACCATTGCCATCAAGGCCCAACCTGCTCCGCACAGTGTCCTGTATATCAGCTGAAAGAGATTCCATTTCATCAACTACTAGTTGGTGTGCAACAAACAGCATATTATATACAACTTAACATAACTACAGAATAAATCCATAAACAATTCATGAGAACATCCAATAATAAAAACTGTTTTCCCTGGATCCATTGCTGCTGCTACCAGAGAGGACAACAAACACAGACACAAATACCTCTATAAAAAAAACAAGAATTTAGTCTTAATTAGCAGTTAGAACCCTCCAGTTGTATTATAAATTAAGGCTAACAGTGAGAACATTGTTATACTTTAATATAAAACAATCTGTTTATGTACTAATATGTGTTTCATAGTTTATAAATGAAAACATTCACTCAAACATATTCAATAACATTTGAACAAAAAACACAGAATGCAAGTGCTTCTTTGCAAACTGAAAAGCTAGTGGGCTAGCTGGATTTTTTTGTAATGTCTCTTAATTTACTCATGTGACCTGCATTTCAACCTTATTTTTGTTTCCCCTATGTAAGATAAAGTACACGTGTATCTCAAGGCACAGATTACACCTTTAGAATAACAAGTGATCCTTACAATGACATCATCATTTCCCCCTGTCAATAAATTCAATGGAACAGAATGGAAAGATGAAATCAGCATGAAAAGGAGAGTAGTATTGCAGAAACTGTTTTCACCCTTAAGTCTTGGCAAGTAATTTTCACATGATGGACCCTGTTTTTATAAAATCTCACCAAGATAATACTGATATATACACAGTATTTTATACAACATGGAGAAAAGTAGGTCAAAAAATATAAAAGAAGACTGAGTGTAAACATCTCAAGATATAAACGTGCTCACTCGTGATGCACACACTGGTGCAAGGACCACGGGGGCGTGGGAGGGTGGGTGGCATTGTAGAATCCTCAGGATATGCAAACATTCCTACAAGAGGGTTAGGCTATATTAGGGGGAGACTGGGCTCCCAAAGCTGGAAGGAAGAAGCAGTCCACAAAAAACTACAAAAACAGTCAGGCCATGCAAGAGGTTTAGAGATGATAAAGTAGACTGTTAAGGATAAGGACGAAATTATATATTGTAAGTAGCATGCAAGAAGCCAGAATTTCCAGACAGAGGATATTTAGCAAAAGTAAGAAAGGAAATTGCAGGAAAGAAAAATACTTACACAAGAAAAGCTGCCAAAAGCTGCATACATGGGGAAAGAAAAAGAGAGCTTCTGCAATTCATAGAGTTACCTTTATATCCAACATATTTATATATTATTAGAAATGCTTTATTATTTGCTTTATTACTTTCTACTATGGAAACAATCTTGATGCCTTTGTTCCACACAGCTTTAGTCTTACCTTGCATATTTTAACAGTTTATGACTACATGTCCCTCTATAGATCTCATTCAGATGATCAACCTTCCAAAAAGTCGAATGAAGAAAAACAACAAGAATGTATCCCCCCTGCACCCTCCACATCCCTTGCATATTATATATACTGACTCCAAGATTGCACTACAGTGTGGAAAAGGGTAAATTCCCCGATACCCACTGTACTGTGATCTCCATTCAAAAGCTTTGACATTTTGGAAAGTCAGTCATTTGAAGATCTACTTTCCTTTGAGTCGATCTTCTGAATGGGACCCTCCTCTATACATATAACAATTATAATCACTGGATGTAGTTATTTCAATAATTAATGCTACTTTTACTCTTTTTTTCTTCAGTTACAATATTTGGTTTGCTTGTTTCTGTTTTCTTGACTGATAGCACTGGATGATCTTATGTGATCAGAATGTCTTCATTTTCATTAATTCTTTGTATTTTATGATTCTGGTGCTTCTCAACTATCTTTGCATTGCAATGTTTACAAAATCCCCAATATAACAATTTTGCCACATTTTTGTTTTTGAGTGAACAATCCCTTAATCATGAGTATATCACAATCTGCAACAAGAAGTGTACCTATTTGTAGTTCTTTACTATATAACCTTCATTTGCCAGTATCTCACACTTACACCCGGATTCTCTATAGCTTGCACGGCATGCAAGATTGGTGCAGGAGCTTAAGCTGGCAATATGTCTGCCGTGCGATTCAGGAACAGCCTGCAGGGGCGTGCACTAATCCTGCACAGACTAAGCCCCTGTATGCAAATAACCCCATTTTCAGGATAAATATAGGCAAATGAGGTGATTTTCCTAATCCAGGAAGCTTGCAACCTGTTGTGCAGGACTAGTGTTATCTGCAGAAATGTACTCGGTTAGTAACAGAGTACATTTCTGCAAAATCCAAAATGGAGCTGTGACAGCTCCAAATAAAGGCTGCATATCATGTAGTAGGCATGCTAATGGCCAAGTATAAAGCAATTGGCATTGAAAACATTAAAAAAAAAAAATACAAAAATCAACGTTTATTTTTTTTTAGCCAATCTCTTTAAGCGTAGGACAGCGGTGTGCAAACAGTATCAGGGGGAAAATAAGAAAATTAACATAAATTAAGTATTCTAACTAAAAACAGTATTCTGCCATGCAAGTCAATGGCAGACAGAAGACAGCATGGCCAGTGAGTAGTGGTTGCTAAGGAGGGGAGGCTCAGCGTGAGACATGTAACTATGCATTAGCAGGCAATCCTATGCAAATGAGGGGAATGATAGTGAATCCCAGATTTCCCCAGCATGCTAGTCAGGTCCCAACAGTGTAAGAGTAAGAATAGCTTGGTGCAAGCCTAGGAGTTAGCTGACATCATGGGGGGTGTCAGGCATACTGTAAGTGGACTGGAACCCTGTGGCTCGGGTTTGCTCCTAGCTTAGCACAGCTAAGCTATGTTTTTTTTCTGAATCTGCCTAGCACTCTTTACATTGCCTAAGCGGGTGTGTGCACTGTGCACCGGGTTTTAAAGGAAGAAAAAGAAAGTTAAACCAGGAAATAGCAGCACTGTGCACATTTGAGCACTGTGTTCATGCGGCATGCCCCTGGGCTTAAACAGGAAGGCAATAGGAAAAGAAAACAGCAGTAGGAAGGTAATCAAGGAGAACGAGCATAGCTGGCAGTTGAAATGTATCAGAATCAGCCAATTACACAGGCAGCAGACCAGCCTAGCCCAGAATTCTACTATAAACTATACAAACACCTTCCCCTCTGGTTTTTCCCACACTCTACATCACTGGTGTATACAAGCGGGGAAATTTTAACAAACAAACCTACAAAATGAGAAGGGCTGCAGCAGGCAACATAGAACAACATGTGCAAGAGGCTGAGGGTGGTGAGGATGTGAATGCTGCCAATCAACCCACAGTGAGGAGATGGAGAAGAGTGTACAGACCCAGGGTAACCTACCAGGGGCTACATGATGTATACTGATCATGTCTAAATAACTAAATGTGTCTGTCATTTTTCTTTGTGGAGCTTTTCTCCCCAGGCCTCTGCTGAAAAAGGGCCTTTTTGGCTCAGTCAGACACCCCCGGTTAACAAATGTAAAATAAATAAAAAAAATAAATAAATGAGCTGGAGATAGTGGAGCCCTATAGGCTGGACAGAGACCTCCTACAGCAAATTGTTGGGCTGTGCCGGCTACACCTGACACACCAAACTGTCTGAGGGGAACCCATCCCATGGATGCCAAGGTATGTGTAGGCCTAGGAATACTAGCCACAGGTACCTCACAAAGCTCAACTGGGGATATCATGGGGATCTCACAGGCATCAGCATCCAGAGTATTCCACCAGTTTCTGGATGCCATGTCAGCAAATGCCGGTGAGCATGTATATTTCCTCAACACCCATGAGGTGTTGGCCAGCAATATGTGTCTCTTCCACCAAATAGCAGAATACCTTGAGGTTGTGGGTGCTATAGACTGCATGCACATATGCATCAAAGCACCACCTGGTAATCAGGGTAGGGCCTACATCAACCGCAGGGGCATCCCCTCCATCAACTGTCAGGTTGTCTGTGATCCCCAGGGCATTATAATGAATGTGTGTGCTGGCTGCCCTGGAAGCTATCACGATTCCCACATATGGCATCTGACACAACTGTAGCAGGAATTTAATCATGTGGACATCCCCTACGGTCACCTAGTGGGGGTTGCTGGTTACACACTGGAGCTGTGGCTGATGACACCCATCAGAAATGCACACACACCTGAACAAGATCACCATAATGAGCACATGCACAGACCAGATGTATAATAGAGCACATGTTTGGGATGCTCAGGTCACGGTTCCAGTGTCTGGATGCATCTGGTGGAGCCTTGCAGTACTCACCAGTTACATGTACCCAAATTATGTTATGTGCTATGCTGCACAATATTATCCTGCGGAAACAGCTGCAGCAGGAACAGCATGGGGCAGGGCCACATAGCCCCCCCACCAATGCCAAGGCCTGCACAGGCACAGAGTGACTCGGAGGAGGAACAACCTCAGCCTGCCACAATAGGGAGATGGAGGCATGCCCAGTATGCCGAGGCTGTGGCAAAGAGACAAAGCATGGCACATATACTGACACAGTAGAGACCCAGGGAATGACACATCTCTCTGACTCACACATACAGTAAAAGGGATGCCAAACATGACACTACCTGTGCTCAACCATGTATAGGAAGTGTACTATGTGCATCTGACATAGACATCCCTCCAGCACCATCCACAATTCTGGCACACCCTCAAGATAAGTCAATCAACCTTCCAGTTGCCAAATGGAGTAGAATGTGTTGTTACCTGTATCCATGGTATGGGTGTGAGCATGCAAGTGAATTGGGGGGCTGAATGTTATGGCAGCAGAAAGTAGACACAAATAGTGGCACCATGACATCTGTAACACATACTGGAGTCACCATAGTAGCCAGTACTACACAGGGTGACAAAACCCATTGCAGGAAATGTGCTGGGTGACTTGTGAGTCCATACACATGCCAGTCAGGCTGGTCCACATATCCAACAACAATCTCAGCCAGCAGAACAGGTGTAGACAAACCTAGACAGAGCCTGTGCTATGGCCCCTGAATGAAGGCTATGGTTAAACTCCCACCTAGGTCTACACAGACAGACTACAGCAGGTCAGGCAGTGGGATGTTAGTTCATAAGGGTAGGAAGTCAGACACTAATATGTAGGGCAACCAAAGCTATGATCTGTAGTACACTGGTATGCCTCTAGTCAGCATGATAGGTAAGAATACAGAATGAAATGGAGTACCTGACATACCAGTACAGTCATAGCAAATGTGTACAAGTGTCAGGTGTGCTCCCCATCCTATGTAGTAATGTAATAACACTCAGGTGCACCCCCAATCCTGTGTAGAAATGTAGAAATAGAAACATGTGCCCCCATCCTACATAGTAATGTAATAACAGTCAGGTGTGCCCCCAATCCTGTGTAGAAACATAGAAATAGACAGGTGTGCCCCCCACCCTATGGAGTAATCTTATAACAGTCAGGTGTGCCCCCCCAATCCTGTGTAGAAATGTAGAAATAGAAAGGTGTGCACCTCCATCCTACATAGTACTGTAATAACAGTCAGGCATGCTCCCCAATCCTGTGTAGCAGTGTAGAAATAGTCAGGTGCCCCCCCCCCATCCTACGTAGAAATGTAACAGTCAGGTGTGCCCACACAAGTCTGTGTAGTAATGTAGAAATAGCCAGGTGTGCTCCCCCCATCCCATGCAGAAATATAGTAACAGTCAATGATAAATGCTCGATGGATACCCTGCAGAAACAGCATGCTACCTGTCGGTGTACAACACAAAGGTCAGCACTGCAGTACAAACTACCTGGACTTGATCCACACATTAAATACAAATGTGCATACCGGGCATGCTGACACACTTAGAGCAATGAAGGCAATGCCAGTCGACAACATACTGAAAGGTCATACTGGGCTTGCTCACACACTTAAACACATGAAAGCCATGTCTGAAAACACCAGTGGACCAGACATATCTGGCAGTCACAGTTGTTAGTGCAGACACTCATCAGTATGTGCCACTCATGCCTTGCACAAACAATGGATAGGAATACAGACATATATGTAAGGACAACACACTATAATAAGCCAAAGATAGATGTACATAGATGTGTGAAAGAGGGTGACTGCGACAAGGAGCCATCCAATTCTGACCCACCCAGCACACAGCCCAAGGGCCCCAACCACATGAAGTTCAGATGTCACTCACTGCAGATACTAGCCACCAGTATCTGTTAGCATTACAGACCATGTGGTGCATGTGCCAGCTGTACAACCTAACTGTACAAGGAATTAATCATCTAGCAGCTGTATACATGTACCTGTGAAATATGACCCCGTGTGTGTCCACATGTGGCATATAAACTTCTAGATGAATGGGTTACGGCCCATGCACACACACTGCCCACCCCATAGCCCTACTATGACAAGTCTGAAGGTCATCCACTGTGAAATACACCTTTGGGGGAGTTGTAACCCAGTAATCTCCATAGCGTGTCCCATAACTGTGTACTGCTGTAGTGTGATAAACTAGTTAGGTAGGAGTTCAAATCCCAGACATGACAACTGTGTGTGTGTGTGTGTGTGTGTGTGTGTGTGTGTGTGTGTGTGTGTGTGTGTGTGTGTGTGTGTGTGTGTGTGTGTGTGTGTGTGTGTGTGTGTGTGTGTCTATCTGTGTAGAGAGCAATGCTTTTTAGGGTAGTCACACTCCATACAATTCATATGCTCTACTTTGGCAAGGCTGCTGATGTCATCCACCTAGAAATACACCTCTGAGAAGGTTGTAGCCCAGTAATCTCCATGGGGCATGCCATAACTGCATACTGCTGTAGTGTGATATAGAACTCTGGTAGGGTTCTATTCCCACCCGTGGCAGTTCTGGATTTTATGTGTGTGTTTCAATGTCTGTGTAGGGAGCAATGCATTTTTGGGTAGTCACACTCAATACATTTCAAATGCCCAACTTTGGCATTCCAGTTGATGTCATTCACTGTGAAATACACCTTTGGGGAAGGAGCTCTGCAGTAATCCCTGTGGTGCATCCTATAACAGCTTCATGCTGTAGTGTGATATAGACCTCTGTTAGGGGGTTCTACACCCACACATGTCAGTTGTGGATGTTTTGTGTGTGTTTCAATGTCTGTTTAGGGAGCAGTGCATTTTAGCCTAGCCACACTCACTACCATTCAAATGCCCTACTTTGGCAATCCTGCTGATGTCATCCAATGTGAAATACACCTATGGGGAGGGAGTACTCCAGTAATCTCCATGGCATGTACTGTAACAGCTTCATGCTGTAGTGCGATATAGACCTCTGTTAGGGTTTCTATACCCACACAAGTTGGTTGTGGATATTTTGTGTGTGTTTCAATGTCTGTGTAGGGAGCAGTGCATTTTAGCCTAGCCACACTCACTACAATTCAAATGCCCTACTTTGGCTATCCTGCTGATGTCATCCAATATGAAATACACCTTTGGGGAAGGAGTACTCCAGTAATCTCTGTGGTGCATGCTATAATTGTGCACTGCTGTAGCGTAATACAATAGTTAGGTAGGAGTTCTAATCCCAAACATGACATGTGTGTGTGTCTGTGTTTGTAACTCATATCCTATATGGAGGTTGTTGTGAGTGTGTAACAACTAGGCCCAATGTGGAGCAGGTTTTGCAAATATCTTGTATGGTGGCTCTAGTATATATCACAATGTCCACCATACAGGGATAACAGATGTGAAATAGCTGAGAGGCAGGGGTGCAGATCCAAACCCATACATGTGACATCAAGGCCAGGTAAACAAAGTTAACAACCCTAGTATTAGCCAGACAACACTCTCAACCCATGCCTCATACACACACACACACACACACACACACACACACACACACACACACACACACACACACACACACACACACACACACACACACACTTGCCTAGGTAACACCCACTATGTCAGTAGTACACTGCATATTGCCCAGTGATAGTAACTATGGAGTAATGGCAGTGGCCTACAGAGAGCATGGCACCCTCTCCATAAGTCAAATAGGCACATACATGCAGACAGTGCATGTTCCCCACTGGATACCTGCAACACCTGTGGTGCCATCAAATGTGACCCACAAATGTGACCCACAAAGGACATACCATGCCTCAAAATATGCCGTGTATGGACGGATGCCACTAATACCAGAGTATGCTGTTAGCATGCTATCAATGTAGGTGCAGGGTAAACCTGCTGTCCATTACCAGTTCCTGCTACATCAGGCCAGGACTGACACATCTGATGATAATCTGTGTACACAACAAGGGCCAGACACCCCAGGTACAGTTCCACATATCACTGTACATGCATGTTGAAGGTGTGCACATCACAGACACCATCCATGTCATGGACTAAGGAACACATACATGGCAAGCAATGCACAGCATTCCCCACATGCATTAGTCACCCAAGTGACTGGATGGTGAATACAATACCCACCTATGTGGGCAAATCCAGAATCTACACCCCTGAGCCACAATGCAGACCATTGTCATGTAGCCTGATGCTAAGGTGTACCCATCATCTAGCCTTGTATAGCCATCTTGCACAGTTCACCACTACACACCCGTAAATCAATGCACAAATGCATGTCAGTACTGGCACCGTGTGTGTGTGTGTGCGTGTGTGTTTGTGAGTGTTGTATGATGCGTATCTTCTCATTCACACTCACTACGACCCTCACTGGCATACTACAGCATGCTGTCTGATGTCAGACACCTCCCCATTCCCTTTGGCCATATAACCTCTATATGAACCCTGTGGTGCATGTGATACCTGCACAGTAATGTGTTGTGGCAATCTCACTACTGATGGGTTATATTCTTGGCCCTGCCAAGTGTGTCAATGTGTGTGCGTCCCTGTGAGAATGTGGCTGTGTTGACGCTGGCACCTGTTCATGTGGACAGGCACATGTACTAAACCTACTGTATAGCTACATATCCCTGTTGCAGATGTCACTCATCATCACATATACATTCTGAGGGCTCAACAGCATGTAACTTATGTGGCACATCCAATAAGTGCATAGAAATGTGATAGCCCTACATAGTCATCAAGGGTTTGATACCCTGTGCTGGCAGGTGTATGACACACACACATGATTAAGTTTTACTCTCCCACCCCACCCTGACTTGTCTTTGCCTCTGCCTGCCTCTGTCACTCCCTCTCTGGTGGATGTGGAGACCTACACTTGCTTTGCTTAGGCAGCAGCATGTGTATTTTAAGTGATGCTCATGATCAGCCTCTGCCCGAATTGCAACCCTCTCCTAGCTGATTGCATGTGGAACAGCTGTGGTAACATTCCCATAGCCAATTGCATGGAAACGCACTCCAATATCTAGGAACATCAAGTTGGTGTTGGCCCTTTTCATTCACTGTGAGCAGGGACTAGATCTGTTGTTTGGCAAACAGCATCTCAGATGGACTGGGGATTTACCTCTAACAACATACACTGTGGAAACAGGGCAACACGCAGGAGGGGTATGTGTCTGACCTGACTACAGACTGTAAGTGCTGCTATATTGCATTTGGAGTAATGTTGGTTTAACAGTGTATGTGTATGGAGATGGCTGTCCTACATGTTTTAATACCTGACATGTCAGTTCTATGTTTATGAGGAATCCCCATGTGTAGGGTCATCAGCAACCTGGGCAGTGTGTTGTGCCTTTGGTTTCATGTTTTACCCACAGAGCATCTATCTGTGAACTGCAGAAGGTAGTGTGAGGATTGCAGTCTGTAGATGGTAAAAGCCGTGACAGTTACTGACTTCATATCCCTCATAGGACATATGTTGCAACAAACCCTGTTACAACAGTAAATGTATGAGGTTATCACAGCAACATGTCAATATTGGCCCTGTGTATGTGCTTCCAGCCAGAACTCTGTCAACCTTTGTACATATGTCATGCATTAAGAGGTGCATATGTGTTGTACACCATAATTAGTGTCATCATATCTGATAACAAGCCAGTGAGATATCAGACTGCTACACATGATATGTACAGTACGGGGTATATTTGATGACATAATCTGGACATTCTGTGGTTGTTTGTACAGTACTGATGTCTGTGTACTTATGGTGATTGTCGACAGTGTGTATATTGTTAATATGTTCTTTGGCCTGTGTACAGACTGTGGTAGATGTCATTGTTCTAGGTCCCATCCTATCTGATGTTACATGCTGCTCTACTGTATGTTACCGTATTGGTTACATGTTTGTATGGCCATAAACACACATGTCCCATAACACAGACAGGCATCAGACCAAACTGTGTAGCAGCCCAGTATATGTAGGGTTAGTCTGTGAGTGGCACATATGAGGATGGTGTTGAAAAGATAATCCATATATGTAATATTATGCTAGCTTACCATATGTGCCTGTGGCTGAGTTCACATTGGTTGTGGTTATGCACTTTCACACAGGTGTATCTTACCCTGTGCTGTGACATGCCTGTAGAACCTGCTATATATACAGGTACATGTGCATTCCCCCATAGGAGATGTAGGCCAGTGTTGAGCCAGTCTGCCTGTAGCCTGCACAGTGCATTGTTACATGCCTAGCAGCTTAGTATATTTACCCAGTGAGATGTCATGTCCAGATACTTGCCAGATGTACTGCTGCCGGGCCTCCCTTAACACTCATGTATGTCAGACAGAGCGGTGGGATGCTGTACAGATGTATGTCAATATCTAGTGGGTAATATATGGCCATGGCACCCCTGTACCAGTGGTTATTATGTGTCAGGACAGACAGGGGTGTGTGAATGCATAACCTATGGTGGCAAATGTATACCAGTCGTTATGTGTTATACCCATCTACATGGCTGTTAACATCCATATTGTCAAGCTTGATCCACATGTTTTGCACTAAGGGGTTCTGTGTATACCTCTGTATTATACAGAGTGTGTCAGAATGTCCACATGTATTGGCCAATATCTCTGCTGCAGTCCACAGGGACATTACGTGCTAGCAGCGGTACTGTACTATGATGTCCTTAGGATGTCTGTCAGTAGCCAATGGTGCACATGTGAAAAGCAGCTGTGACCTCCCACACACACCATGTCTGTGAAGAAAATCCCAATTACAGTAGCAATAGTCTACCTATATACTTACTATACATACCTGACATCCCCTTGCACTACGAAGTTGGGACTATAGGGGCTGGGGTAGGGCTACACTCCATGTTCAGGACATGTGGTGAAAAATATGTACATATAATTATCCATATATATATATATATATATATATATATATATATATATATATATATATATATAATTGCACATATACATATCGACATATATAGATGGGTATGCATATGTACATAGATATACATATACACATCCAGATAAATACATATACAGAGCAATATATGTCTACACATATACAGATAGTAATACATATGCACATATACATATGGATATCTACAGATATATTGACAGTAGTAGGTATATCAGAATAGATATGTATGCACATATAGTTATAGATATCTATATATATATATATATATATATATATATATATATATATATATATATATATATATATATATATATATATATATATATATATATATATATATATATATATATATATATATATATATATACATATATATATACCAACATAACTAGGCATATCTCTACACATAGGATGTGCATACATATATAGCTATATACACATATACCTATACGTGTACCTATATATCTACACATATGTATCTATACATATATGTATATATATATACATATATATATATATATATTATATATATATATATATATATATATATATATAAACATATGAAGAGATGTACACATGGCCATATATATGTAGCACTATACAGATGTGTATACAGGTATATGTATGAGTAAACATGTGTATGTACATGTAGACATATCTACACCTATGATATGTATACAACCATATTTCTATCATGAGTAAACATCACGGTTGTGTATACCCTCCCACATGTATCTCTCTGTATGTATCTGCTATGTGCACATAATGATAAAACAACATATGTGATGAAACAGGCATATTAATAACAAGGACTACACAATTTAGGAACTAAAGGCAATTGTTCATTACTACTCAATATGTGTATTGACAGCTATATTGGTAAAACAACAGCTGTTTTCTCAGTGGTCATGGCATAGTGGTTAAGTGTTGTGACTTCAGTGTAAAGGGTTCTGGGTTCAATACCTTGCTGTTCATTTTGTTGCTGGGTTGAACAAGGACTGTTGGATACAGATTGGTTACGGCAGTTTTGAGCAGCTTTAAGTGCATTTGCTTGCATTTGGGCAAAGCTTAGCGGTGCTAAGCTATGAGTAAATGTATGGACGCTTATATAGTGTAGGCAGCGCTTACCAGTGCAAAAATCAGCTTAGCTGTTATAATGCAGCAATGTTGATACTTGCTAAGCATAGCTTAGCCCTGGTAACCAGGACACACAACCCAGTTTGATAACCTGTAATAAGTGTATGTGATGCCATGTGCAATACATGCACCTATGTGCTGTCATTACAGTAGCAAGGGGTGAGAGTGTCATGTGTGGGAGACAGACGTATTATGAGGCCTGTACAGCACTGTTATCCATGTGATTTTGTGACATACAGGTGTAGTAGCCCAGGGTATGTGCTGTCAGAGTGGCATGTAGTGCATCATGGCAGTACTACTGTTGACAGTGCTAACCCAGGCAAGAGCAGAGTGCTTAATGTAGTACTGACAACAGGCACACTTGCGAGCATGGCTGGACACCAAGGCCTCCCAGTTGTATCCCTGGTGTGTGAGCTGTGTCACAATATATACCCCTTACTGGTCTGTCAATGCACTCATGCTACTGCATAGCTACCTGCCAAGACTGTCAGTCCCTGTACAGGTATGCAGATGGCAGGTATCCAACTGGGGTATGTACAGTCAACCTATGCTTGACTACGAGTGTGGCATGTAAGTGAGATACATATCCCTGTAGTACCAATGTTGGCTTATACTATGGGTTGTATCACAGTCATGGCCAATGTGTGATAGTGAGTATGGCAGAGTGTCATCATGGGTTTCAGGGAGTACAATATCCAGTGGCGGATGTGGGTGCTGTGTACACTGTTATTACACCAATGTACACCATGTATATGTCCCATGTACCACGTTATGGTTACCATTGTCACCATCAATCATACAGGTAACTGTTACCACAATCCAAGCCAGTTATGCATGTGATGTGTGCAGCCTACCTGTAACACATTGGAGACACGGTCAAGGTAGTTAGCAGCGATAGGCCCTGGAATCTAAAATCTGTGTCTGGCTGTTATGTGTCTGTAAATGTGCATATGATGGTATGTAACACTACATTTTGTCCAGATACACACATTACATCCCCCATTACCATACTGTACATGCTGGGGGATGTTTTGCATGTACCATGTAACCTGGGACACACCTCACCCTAAATGCTGTGCAGTGTGTGCAATGTAAGCCACACATGTCAGTATCACAACATAGCTCAGTAGGGTCTAGTCCCAGTGTTGGCAAGTAACAGTGTGCATGTATGTGGATGGGTCTACATCAGGTTGCAGGGAATACATGCCTCAGTGGGCCACATGTCCATGTGGCACATGCAATAACTGGTGTAGTAACCTTTGAAATGTGTTTGACTGTACCTCAGATATGTCACAGCCATTGTGTCAATACAGTGGCATTCCCTGTTGTGCAATATGACTGCAGACCGTCCCTGTGTTGACACATGTAGACCTACAACACACATAGATAACATTATAGGGACAGCAATCAACCAGTGTTACTAACAACTATAATGCATCATTGCTGGATGGCTACACTACCTGCCAAATATGCCTCACACTCTACTATGTACAACATGTTACACTGCAGGACTGTGGCACACTGTTGTACAGTCACTGTGTGCATCAAAACCATATCAGCCTGTCCCTGCATCGATGGTATGGATGACAGGGATGGGGCACAGGTATCATGATATGCACAGGGTGTGGTGTTGGTTTGCCAGAGGCTGAGGGTGGGCCATATATTTGACATCATGTATGTGTGGGTGATGGGTGTACTCTGGGGAGCTGGCCAAGGTGATGTGGTGTGTGTAGGTCTGGGGTTGCCCTAGGTGTGTTTGCATAGTGTGTGGGTATGCATGCACACAGTTCTGCCATATGGCTGCCCTACAGAGGTGTTTATGGACAGCTGCAGACCATACCTGGCAGAGTGTGCAGTTCACTGAGTCTGGCCATGGACATGTGAATTGTGCCTGCCAGGGGTTCTGCGGGCATGTCTAGGTACAGGCCTTGATGTGCTACTCTTGCCTGCTGATGACATTTGTCCACTGGTACCAGGTACCTCCTGGGACTGGCCAGGACCATGTGCATGTGGCCTGCAGTGGAATGGTGTGGAGAGCACACCCTCTGCACTGCCGGGGATGCTACTGCCACTACAGGAGCCACTTGGTGTCCTGGCGTGTCCATGTTGACTACCAGCTGTTGGAGTTAATGGCCTATGTCGATGCAGATGTCACCGCAATCCCACCACATGTTCAAGCACGGACAGACCATGGCTGATGAAGGCCATCATCTCTCCAGGCCATCTATCCATGAACTCAGTTAATCCACGGATGGCACCAGACAGTTCACAGGCATTGTCATTTGAAGATGCGAGAGCAGCCCTCTGCAGCCTCAGGCCCTGTCTATGGTAATGTTCTGTATGTGCCTGCACTGCCATGACAGCCTGAATCATACTTCTGCTGGTAGCAGCTGTGTTGCCTCTGCCAGGGGCATGATGTCCAGTGGCCCTACCACGAGCACCCTGGCACATCTTCCTATGTGGCGGCCTGCCAGACATCCGGCTATGCCTGGTGCGACCAGACACAGTAGGCCTGGTTACCACACTTTCCTGTGCACTGCCACTGAATGCCAGCTGTCCCTCTGCTATGACCACTGGTGATGGGGTGTGTATAGGCACTGAAAGTGTGTGCAGGGGTGAGATGGCTAAAAGGGAGATGTCAAATTTTGGCACAATGTTGGCACCTGACAACCTCACCTGTGCCTTAGCATTATTATCATCATCATTATCAGTGTCTGTATGGACATCTACATTAGATTGCATGCAGGAGGGACCCTAACCCACCTCCCCACCTGTGGGGGAAAACAATATATGTACTTTAAAACCTGTACAGCATTGCCTAACAGTACACAGACACACACACACACACACACACACACACACACACACACACGCACACACGCACACACATGCACACACCCACACCTCCATAATACCTACCTGTCAATGGCTTTATAGACAGTCCCACGTATATGTCCATGTGGTACCCCATCCTGCATCACACTTGTTAACATACACACATTGATACCACTCATTAACATCACAGTCCTGTAAATGCCCACACAAGCAGCCACAACACAAGGCCGGTTGCTACTTTACCTGCCTAACCCGTGTGTAGTGGATTTACCTGGCCTCACTGCTGTCATTCTGTATGCACCCTCTGTATGCCCGGAAATGATGTGCATGGCCCCTATTTGTGTGGGCTACTATGGTGTATCCATAATACCTCCCACTGGTGTGCCATGTATATGTAATGCTCAGTATGTGCCAGATATGCTGCTCCATCAGCCCATCATGTGACATCTGTAATATTTGGCTACGCTCCCTGGTGTTGACTAGTACTTCCCCAATGCATCTGTAGAGCTGCATGCGTGGGTTGTAGGTGACCTCTCTTCTGACTGCAATATTAAGTGTGTACCTGGAGTCTACCTTCCCTCTGGATGCCTGTTCCATGCTACAAACCATATTATACTATTTGCTGCCCTGTGATTACACACATGACAGGTATTCCTGGTGTGTAATGTGGCAGTCCATGTCCATGCACTGCAAGGGCCCATATTGAGGTACAGCCATATGAACACCCCACAATCACATATGTGCATACATGGCCACACACACAAACACACACATCCACACACGTATCATATATGCATCTACCTCCCTCCACTTCACCACAGTCACCCTGCAAGAAAACTAACTAACTACCAGGATGCACACACACACACACACACACACACACACACACACACACACACACACACACACACACACACACACACGCACACACACACATACAGGTGAGGTTGCACAATGATAGCACACACAGTCCTCCTATTACCCATCTGCCAACATGCAGAACATATGGTGCATAATAGCATGCAGTTCAGATAAAGTCAATCCATGCTAGCAACAGTATACATGTGTGTGATACATGTGCTGTGTCACTAGGTGATGCCCCTTCCCCTGTATACCACTGCACCCATGAGCACAGTATTGCTGTGCACCTGTTTTACACTCTGCCATGTATTGTGCACCACAACTCACAGGTGTACAACCCATTGCAAAATGTGTAGTATTGTGTCAGTTATGTCAGCTTTACTTCTCACAGACCCTATGTTTTTCAGCAACACATACCTGGGATGATATGTGGACTGTTGTCATTGGTGAATGCCTGATGCCTGATTTACAGCTGTCAACATAAACAGACCATGTCTGACCATTGCAATACTCTTACACTGAAAACCATCAGAGCATACCATGGCTATAGGAGGTGTACACACCTTTACTGATTTTACACATACATCCTTGATCTGCCATGGGATCACATCACCGCATATCTTAGCAGTACACAAGCCCGGTATGTGACAAATGTTGTGTACTTTCACATGCAGTGTCTACAGATTGTATTAGGTGTGCGGCTGCTGACCGCAATGTATACACACCATGTGGGCATATGTGTGCACACCCTTAAAATGATGGTATATCACACCTCTTGTTGTGTGTACTACAGCATTCACTGCTCCTGGCAGGGGTATACCAGCATGGGCCATCAGCATTTGCCAGTGTATGTTCAGTCTGCCCTACACATGTCCTTCTATTCTGCATGTTTGCAAAGTCTACTCATGCACATCCCATGGTGTTCACACACTGCCATCACTATTGCTGCATGGGTAGGGTTATGGCTGCCACAGGTCCAGAACCTGAATATGTGCAGATAGAGCCATTCCTACCATCCCTAGGATCCCTGCTGCAGTGCACTGGTGTGTCATGCTGAACCCCCCTCCCTTAGCTCTTATGCAGATGCATGACAGGTAAGCCCTACACATGTGTGTCACTTTGCAGTATCCCATACACTGAACACCACATGTTGCAGCCTAGAACCAGCTGATAATGTGGACTACTGTAATGCCTTATGCCATAGTGTATCTCTGCAGCAGTTGCCATTGTCCTACAGGTATATACACTGGTGTTGCATTGTATATGGGTGTTGTTCAGAACATGTCACTACTGTAGGCCATGCCTACCACCAGTATGTTACTCCCTGTGGACACATTCCACAATGACAGGATGTTAGTTACCATGCAGGTGTCTGACATACCCTTCCAATACTCCATCATGATCGCCCCTGTGAGACTGTGCATTTCACAGCAACAATACATGCACATGTACAGCATGCATTCAGAGCAGGTGTGTTAGATGTGTGCATGAAGTATCCCATTACCATTACATGCCTGTTGTGTTGGCATGCATCTACATAAAACATACTCACCAGCTACAGGCTGCTGCCTTGTTGTTATCCCCGAGGAACCTATATAAGAGGGTGAGAGATACAATGTCAGTGACCACACCTGTGGCACTGCTACAGGCTGGGTGCAGTACTACCATACATCAATGGTATATTCCTACAATACTACCACATCTGGACATCTGTTTATCACTAAAATGCAGCAACACAATATATCTGTGACCTGTGAGATATGCATGAGCTACCTGTACCAATGTGGATGTTTACACAACAGTGGTCTACTGATGTGCCCTGTGTCCTTACCTGCATGCTCCTTGGCCAGTGTGTGGGTGACACCAACCTCCATGAAGGGGACTAGTGGTTGTTGGTGGTCTGGATGGGTAGGTGCCACAAGGCTGGCCAGGAGCTCCTCCACACGTGTCAGGGGGGATGGTCGGCATGCCCCCCCATGAAAAGGTGATCCCCTGGACTGCAGCAGCATGCTGATAGGCATTGTGAAGCAGGTCAGTACAATGATGCTGGACCTGCTTATAATTGTGATTGTGCAGTCCGACATCATTGACCCTGTGGACTAAGTCATTCCACAGGGCAGTCCGCTCCTAATGCTCATGTGCTTGCCTGCCAAACAACAGTGGATAGTGCTGGATTATCTGTGCTATCAACATGTCATTCTCAGCATTGGAATAGGTGGGCAACCATGCATGTACCATCTTGGCTGAAAGGCATAAAGATGGAAACAGGTCTGAGCAACTCATACGGCAAGGTTACCACAGTTCATAATACACATCTCTGTCACACTCCACCATATCACCTTCAACAGACTGTTCACACAACTCATTAGGTATGGCTACAGCTTAACTACCATTTGGACAGATTTCGTATTGTACCACACCTTCTGCTATGTGATTGTAGCCATGCCCCTTGTGTGGACACTATCATTACTGGTCTGTTACAGACTATTCACCTGCATGCCATTGTCAGGGCACTATGGTTGCATATATGCCAGTGGTATGGCTGTTCTATGTTACTGGGGATATCTATGCATTCTGTTGGACATGTACCATGATTGTGTAGGCTATCACTACCAACAAATGTTATATAACAGTGACACAATAACATGTATATGTTCTATTGGCCAGCTGATCCACCTCTCAACACCCATCTTCCCATGATACCTGGCCACATCACATGTGTGTCTCAACCTGGGGCATCCCCGTGTACTGTTACAGCAATACCATTATGTGGAACCACTCAGGGGATGTTGTCACCCCCAAGGGCACACACAGACATGTTCCTGTCCCCTGAGCTCAGGTCTAGGGTCTGTTCCAGACTGGGCTCCACAAACACATAAGGGATGTGCAACATCAGTCTGAGGCACCCAGTACACATTCACATAGCCATCATGCTCCTCCTGCTTAGCCTCTAGACCAGGTACTTTCAGGATGTGGACTGCTGTTGTGAGTGGCAGTGGGTGGGAGGCTTTTTCCCATTGTGCCCATATTGGGGACCATGGAGCTTCCATATCACAGACCACACACACCATCCACGGTGTTTACTCACCACATGAGTGACATACCACCCCTGTAGACTGTCCTCTAAATATACCAATCCTGACCACCTCCACATGTGTACCTGCCATACTTCCCCATATTCCCATTGCATAATTCACAGACGGGGGCAATGTGGTGCCAACAAGGGAGTAAAATGTGACATAACTGTCCATGGTGCACAGATTGTCAGCTGTAGATATCTGTGTATATTGCTATGTGTGCTGCTACCTCACACATAGCACACATCACTGTGGTAGTGATATAAAAGACATGTCTTTAGATACATATATGCTTGTGTGTGTGTGTGTTTATATATATATATATGTGCACATATATATGTCTACATATGGGTATATATATATATATATATATATATATATATATATATATATATATATATATGTATATATATATATATATATATATATATATATATATATATATATATATATATATATATATATATATATATATATATATATATATATATATATATATATATATATATATATATATATATATATATATATATATATATATATATATATATATATATATATATGTATATATATTTCTGGATATACATGCTTATATACATATATATCTTTATATATTATATATGTGGCATATGTACACCTATGCATACCTATATGTGGGGTACATTCCGACATCAACTCCACAATCTCACAATATCTTCCTGCACAGCTGCACTGTTCTGCCTTGCTACAACACACACAGGTGCCATATATGTACATGGCCTGACTTTAGTGGGGTATATGTGGGACCTGATTGCAGGTAACCCTATTAAACACCTATGACATTCCTGCATGCTACATTACAGATTCACCTGAGTATCCTGCCAGTGGTGGGCCATGGCTCCCACATGTCCATCATAATGGCATTACTTCCACCACCAGCTATTGGCCACGTAATATACTTACTTCCCATTACACAACACACACTATGATGGCTTACATCTTGTCTGTCAGTGCTGACCTGCACAGTTAACAGCTATGGCCCACTACCCACAGGGACAGACACTATTGTCCATAGCAGTGCTTCAGTTGAACATCATCACAACAACACCTGATGGCACAGATAACTCATTCCACATCATCTATCCCATTATTATGGACCAGGTACTACATTCTAATACATGTACATATACTTCACATACCTGTTGTGGGAATGATGTCTTGTTGAATGGCAGCTGGCTAAATGTCTGGAACTGCAGCTGTTAGTTTGAAGAGCTTTGGTTTTCTTTCTCTCTCTCTCTCTCTCTCTCTCTTTCTCTCTCTCTCTCCCTCTCTCTCTCTCTCTCGCTCTCTCTCTATCTCTCATGTCTCTAGTGAATGGATTGAGCTGCTTTGAATAGATTGCAGCCTGGCTTTAGTAGGTGATGTACTTGATCAGGTGATGGCCTCTGTACCAGTCAGTGTCCTTCACTTGCTAACTGCATGCAGCTTGGCTGTGTAGAACTTCCAATTACCACTGTCATGACAACCACCTACTATAAATCCCTACATCATGCGGGCGTGGTCCCTTTACCTTTCCTGTGTGATGGACATCTTTCCTGTGAGTGGGCATCAATGTTACAGACAGCAAGTAGCAACACCTCTTACAGGAGACCTGGCACACTCAGGTCAGCTACATATTTGTAGGAGGTTCCAGAACTACAGACAGAGTGTGAGTAGAGTTTTGTTATGTGTTGTATAGTACAGGTGTTACAGGGTGTATATGTACATACTAGTTTACCTTGGAATGCAATCTGTCTGCATAGCTCTCAATTGTGGGCCTGTCCTCTTGGTGGCCAGAGGTGTGCATATCATGTTTTGTCTGTCGACCACACAGGGCCTGTGTCAGATATTTCACTGGCAATGTGTGTGTTGAGTGCTATCAGTACATGGCTACATCCATTTATGTTTCTAACCTCAATTCCCTAACTAAGGGTATGCTGCGGACACTCCTGTAACACCAGTGACTTGCTTAGTGTATGGCAACAGTTTTCCACATATGGGCTTGTGTTCCAGCCTCTGTCCTCCACCTACATACCAAGCTTTGCACATATGACATGCTGTCTGGGGTTCTTCTGTAGTGGGCTGTGAGTATATCACACTGCTATTGCTGCCATCAGTCCACTGCTGTTGTATCCCCCACACATACGGTGGGGCTGTGGCCATATATGTGTGGGCTTCACCTACACAATACATGTATGCCTTTATGCACCCAAGAGGTCAGTGTATGTAACAGTGGTATATGACCCTGTATTATTGTGTGTAGGGGGGTGCACCATAAATGACCTAGGCTGTTACAAAATGTGGGGGTATCAAGAGTGAGCTGCCATGGATGTACAGTATCATACACTTCACCTATTTTTACATTACTTACATAAATTGGGTTAATGCAGGCTTACTTCTTCCTGTCATACAGCCTGTTCTGTTTGTCAGTGTGCTTGTGACGGTGTCAGTTATAGCTTGGTATGTAACAGTTACATCCCATTTGGTCAACTGAAGTCTTTACCGCCTAGTGATTTTGTACAGAGTGTAGATGGAGGCTGCTGAACTATACACCTGCATTACTTACTACTGATTGTTTGGTATCCTGTGGCCCAATCTGTCTTTACTATTGTACAATTTGAAGGGCTTGGCCTGGACAGCAACAGTTGTGAACCTTTCCAGACTAATTTATTAGTATAACTGTTTCACAGTTGCATTACTCTGTTTATATGGATGTCAGTGTCTGACCAGCTATATGACATGGCATATAGAACTATAATAGTACACAAATAAAGGTTTTCCATTTCTGCAAACCTGTGTGTGGCGTTTTTTTCCTATGACCTCTCTGTGGGTATATGTTGCAGGCAATGATTGTCATTTGTATGGGTGGCCATACAGTGTCCAGTTGTTAAGGTGTTAGCTGTAGGCATAGTGGCTGTTCCATATTGTGTGCACCTTCTACATATGTATCTTACTTTACATATCTCTGCATGTGTATGTGTAGTCACATGTATATCTATATATATATATATATATATATATATATATATATATATATATATATATATATATGGGTCTATATGACTACATCGACATGTCATAAGAACGACACTCACTAGTTCGACACGAAATCATCGACCACGCATATTATCGAAATTTCAGATATGCGACATTTACTTGTCCGACAATAAAATAGAATGCCTAAGCAGTAAATGACAACGTTGTTAAGGTAAATTGCACAGAATCACGAAACACCCTACTGTGAACACAGAAACAAGTGCTAACATGAGTCCTGCAAGGGGAAGTAAAGGATATGATATTGGATTTTAGTATGGGTAGATTTTGATGCTTTTGACTTGAGATCCTGCATTTTTGGACTAATGCTTGACTTTTGATAATAAGCCTATATATATATATATATATATATATATATATATATATATATATATATATAGATATATATATATATATATATATATAGCACTTTGAAGTGGTAATTCTGCGTTTTGGATACAATCACTTTACTCTTTGCATTATATGATGGATTGACGATATTCAGAAAGGGTACAATATACTGGTGTGTTGTTTTGTTTTTGATGTCGTGTTGTCGGGCAAGTGAATGTCGGTGATTTCAAACTTCGCTATTATGAGTTGTCAGTGATTTCAAGTCGCACAAGTGGATGTCGATGATATGACATGTCGATGTAGTCATATATATATATATATATATATATATATATATATATATATATATATATATATATATATATATATATATATATGTATCTGCATATATGTGTCTGTGTATATGTATTATCCTGGGGATGTTGATAGCGTCCACATTTTACATTTCCTATGGGAGGCAGACTGTACTTCATATTATGTTACAAATACCAGCCTGACATCATACAGGTGGGATGTAGTACTGTTAACATCTTGTGCCCATGTCATGTCAGGTCCTGGTTATGGGTTCTGCAACACTTGGTAATGTATTTCTGGGTGGACATTTTTTTTTGGGGGGGGTATGTCTATTTTTACAAGATGTATATTGTTTGGGCCCTCTAAACCCCATTAACGGTGCATGTGGACATATATCTTTTTGTTAATCTACCATTTCTATATACAGATGTATGGCCATATATACCTATATAGATATATATATCTGCTTACATATATATAACTATGTCCATATATACCTACGTAGATATATATCTGCATACATATAGGTAACTTGCTGTGTATATGTTGACATATAGGTGTAGACATCTATATGTGTCGATGTAGGCATTTGCATGTATATATGTTCATATATATTTTTATATATATGTATATATTTCTAAATATATATATATATATATATATATATATATATATATATATATATATATATAGATATATATATATATATTTACATATATAGATATGTCGTATATGTTTAGATATTAATATATGTACACACACACATCTAAATGTTGGTATACATTCTCTGTACTGTTGCATGACTGGGCTAGATGATATGTTTTTTGATGGGTCCCTATCAGCATCTCTAACGCTGACAATATCGAATTTGATATTGCTGCATCGAGAATGCTGAAATTGCAGACCGTCGAAGGGTAAACTGAAATCTCCATTAGTGGAAATTTCCATTTACCTCAATGCAGTGCTTTCTCGGAGTTGGTATATTTAAGTAGCAGGGGGGTGGGGTGCAGGGGGGCTTGCCCTCCTGCCTACATCAGTTAGTTCATTTTTTGTTTTTTTTTTTTTTTTTTTAAATCAGCATTCGAAAATTGGATAGTTCGATCATGTCAGTCTGACATTTAGTGATTCGAACTATTCAATTTTCGAAATGCTGATATAGATGCATTTCTGACAACATCAGGTTTATGTATATCTGACATTGATTAGTAGCAAATCACTTTGTCTATGGCGTGCAGGGTCCTGGGTCTGAGCCTTGCAGAGACTGTATATTTTTTTGCTGGGCAGAATATGGACCATTGGATACAGAGTGATTAAGGCACTTAAAAGCAGTTGTAAGCGGGTTTGCACTGAGGTAAGCACTGCTATCTTCTGGTTACAGTTTCTTATACTCAGCTTCTAAATTGCTTAACCTGTGTAGGCATTGCTTACCCCCTTGCAAACAGGCTTAAACCCACTTACTGCTGCTTAAAAAGTGCTTACTGCCGCTTACCCCCATGCTAATTTCTTTAAAAGAAAAGAAAATGGGATTGCTAGAAAAGTAGTGAAAATGGGGCACAAAGAGGGAAAGACAGTAGGGAAAATAGCCAGGAAGGGTGTAGCAAAGGTCCATAGCTGCCCATTTCTTCTACAGCAACAGCTGTGCATATACACTGTATTTGGAGGTAGATTTGGACACTCAATCCCCTGGGAGAGGTGTGAGGACAATAATAAGTTGTGATGCCAATTAGACCAGATTACATGTGTCCAGTGGACACATGGGCGAAATGGACAGCTATGTATGGGGCAAGATTTTTTTGTGGGAACAGATTGCCCTTTTCTTTTTTTTCAGGTGAGAGTGAGATGTTGGGGAGGGGTAGTAGGTATATTTGGGGAGGTAGGTTGGGTAGGTTAACAGACAAGACAAACAAGCTGCAAACAAGGGCAGTAAATGACACATGAGGGGGGGTGAACACCTTTATGGGGAGGGGTGTTGGGATATCGGAAGCCCACAAGCCCCCTAGTGGTAACAGTGGGACTGAGGTCCCCACCCATGGGCAGTCACCTTTACACCTTCACAGCCCCAAAGGTGGCTGTGCTGGGGGCTGAGTTGCAGAGCCAGGCTTTCTCTCTAATCATGACGCATGGCCCTCTGGCATAGAAAATCACCAAATCGCTCTATGTACCACGACCCTGACCTGGCGATGGGTGACAGGTGCATGTCCGTGCCCACTCCCAGGGGGGGTGAGCCCCATCCCCTGAGGCGGTACCACCCAAAGGTGGTGCAGGACCAATGGACAGGGAGGTCCCGGGTTGGGCCCTATACATGCTGGTGCCTGGTGACATGCCCAACTGAGGTGGGACAGGTGGGTCCACTGGGACTGGCCTTACCAAGCGTGCTATAATGTTTAGATTTCATCATCATTTGTGGGTTAGTAATAGTCAGCACATTCCAGGGTTGGGTATGACAGCATGCATAGATATTCCCATTAACCCAGACACCAGATACAGACCATTTGTACAGCAAACAGAACACATGCATATATGGGACCACAGTGGTAATAAAAACAGCATGCAGATACACTGATGGCACCATGCCACCAATGTTGGAATATTTCAAATAGCACATGTATGAGAACCATGCAAATATTTATCAAACAAGTGGACATTATCAGAGTCATCACATACCGGTTGGAGTGGGTATGTTGATTATTGTTGGAGATAAGGTGGGGGAGAGAGAAAGATGTCAATTAACAACTTGTATATTCCTGTAGTCCACATTACTTTTCTAGTCAGTGCTGTTATCTGTACCTTACAAGTCTTACTACTCTACCCAATTGCCTTAGTTTGGACAATGATATGGCTGTCATTATCATTACACATGATCCGGTTTTACCTGCAGTATACACCTTTTACCTGGTATACCTGTGGAGGATATTTTTGTTAGCACTAAGTAACTGTTTCTACACATACTCCTGGACTCTGGGTTGATGTTTTGCACTATGCTATCCAACTCTTTCTGCACAGACTCTGGCCATGTTTTGACCACATACTGGTGTGCCTGGACATATCTAGAATATTGCCTTCTTCCACCTTTAGTGACCTGACACACACATGTACATGCTTTAATATACAGTTATATTATGTAGCACAGTGTGGGTGACAGTGACCAGTAATACTTTATTATTCAGAGAAACTGCAACACTCACAATTCCCTACAATACCAAAGTGAACAGTACCAGTGCAGTTTATAATGGCCTGTATTTCTCAGCACAGTGTTCATATCCAACATACCTGTGGGAGCAATGCTTGTTAGCACTACCTGACTGTTGTCACACAAAGTTCCAGCTTACACATTAGTATTATGCACATACATCTCACTCTACACAGTCTGGTCACAGCTTGATGTCATGGGAGTGTAGATAGGACATACTTGAATTATTACTCTCTTAACAGTTTCGGGGGTTGCTACAGTAACAGGTGTGTTCTCATAGATGTTCGACAATCACTTGTATTCCCTGTTTGCTGCCTGAACATCTGGGATAATCCCACAGACTTACCAGGGGACAGGGGGGCAGGCAGCCGATGTAGGTCCCCATATACTGGACATTCTGGCCTCATCTGTACAGTTGTGGAGTATGATTCTGTGTGCAGCCTAATTCCACTCCCAGGATTCAGACCATGGCTGTGTCTGCTACACCCTAAACACTGTCCATCACAGTTGTGTCTGCTCTATATATATATATATATTGCTGTATATCTTCTATCTGCTTTCTGTCTTATTAATACCCTGTGCTTTTGCATTTTGACTTTGTATAACAACACTCTTATACAGATTTCCTACACAGTTATATGTTGTAGGACAGCGTGGGTGACAGTGATGTGTAATACCTCATTATTCAGAGCAACTGCATATCATTCTTGTATTTCTGAATACAATGTTGGTATCTGACAGACCTGTAGGAGGAATGTTTATTAGCACTACCTGAATGTTCCCACACAGTACCAGTTCCCCATTACTGTTATGCACATACATCTCACTCTGTTACTGTACACACTCTGACCACAACTTAACAAGTTGGGGTGTAAATGGGACATATTTGGCTTCTTAGTCAAATAAGGTATTGGGGAGTTGCTAGTATGCCAGCTTTGTTGTCATAGATGTGTGTCAATCAGTTGTATATCCTGTTTGCTGCCTATACATCTGGGATCATCCCACTGATTTCTAAGGGGGACAGGTTGATAGGCAATATCTATGGGCCACTTTAATAGACATTCTGGACATATCTGTACAGTTGTGGGGTATGATTATGTATTCTGTATGCAGACTACTACCACTGGCAGGATTGTAACCGTGGCTGTGTGTGTGCTAAAAAAACATTTTACATCTGAGTTGCATGTGCTATTCAGTTTTTGTTGTCTGCATTTTCCCTGTTTACTGCCTATGTGTCTCTCAGTTGTGCTAAATGGCCTCAGGGCATTACACCTGTCATATACAGGCATTCCTACACATTCAATTTACGGTTCATGGTGTGGGTAACAGTGCTTAATACAAGTATTACTTGATTGCAAATCTACATTACCATATGATACCAGTCTATACACATGCAGTCCAGCAGTTAGACCTGTTTTGTCAGGACATTACACTTTTATTGACATACAAACAATATGAAACTCTTCCTGCCATATTCTCTAGTATATGCAGTACTCACCTTGAACAATACTGGTTTTATACAGGCAATTGATTTACTACTAATTTTAGTTTTATTCCCTATGACAGTAAATGCATGAGTATTACTGACCTGCCTCGTGTCGCAACCTCACCAGGTGACAGATGTGGGGCTCCTGGTTCGTGGCCCGCTCCATTGCAGATGTGGGGGACATAACAGCAATATTTAGCCATACCTATCCATGATATACCTGAGCTGGCAATTATTACACACATACTGAGGTGATACTTACACATAGCTGGAACATCCCCTGCCGCTCTAGCCTCTTGGAGCCACTCCTCCAAGAGTTCCCTCTTACGCCACTTCAGGTCAGCATAGTGGTGCCTGACCTGCTCACCAGTTCGGGGTATGCCAGTGGTACTGGTGAGGTCATGGGTGAGATGGTCCCAGGTCTCCACCTTATATTGGGAACCCAGGTACTGGCCCTGCAGCAGTCTTTGAGCATGGTCTTTAACTAGGAGTCCTGCCATGACCTTGGACTCCTGGATGCACCAGCGCTGCGCCCGGAAACACACACCTTCTCCCCTTACTGCCATAGTGCCTGCAAGGGGAAGCTACAACCAGTTATGAGATGTATTCCCACCTCTTGGGTTTAAGTAGGGCTGATTTCCCACACTTTTCCGTGATTGGCCAGTTTTGAAAAGGCTAAGCTGTGGGCAAACCTGCTTACCTAGGGTTGGCATTGTTTAAAAGGATATACCACTGAGCACAATGAGCTAGTTGGTATACAAATTGCTCACATCTCCTAAGCTGGCCTATGCAATGCTTAGCATTGCTTACATTAGACTTTCATTATAATGCCTTTTTGGCATTGTGTTATTATTTATTACACCTTATATTTATGCCTGGTATCCATGATTAATGTGCATGTACACTCTGTGGGGTCCTTGTGTTTTATTGGGGGCTTCAACACTCTATTACAATTACACCTCACTTCTGGGCTTACTGCTGTACTCCAGTTCACATATTTATGTTATGTAGTGGGTTATGGCACATATGACTGTACACTGATGCCTTTCACAGGTTCAGATGGCTTGGTGGATAACTACTGGGTCTATAGTATATAGGGTCCTGGGGTTTGAGACTTGCATGGTTGTTTATTTTATTGATGGGCAGCACAAGGGCTGTTGGATACAGAGTGATTAAGGCACTTTTGAGCAGCTGAAGGCAGGTTTGCACGATGGTAAGCACTGCTAACAGTCTGTTACATCTGCTTACAGAGGATTAGCTTTAGAATTGCTTAGCCAGTATAGACATTGCTTACCACTATGCAAACTTAAGACCACTTACTAATGCCTAAATATGCTTATTATTGCTTATTTGTTCTTAACACTGCTTACAAGTGCCTTATTCATTATGACACTGACACCTCATATGTGCATTTACTGCAGTACTCCAGTTCATAAATATATGTTATCTAGTGGGTTATGCAACAAAAATATTGGTCATAACATGCTTTGCCATATAAAATGGAATATGCTGCAATGGGAATCAAACTGGGAATGCTTGCTCATTAGGTGAATGCTCTGCCCACTACACTATTGCTATGCTGTTTCATTGGCCTGTATCTTCCTTGTTATCCTCTTCAGCGTTTTAAGCTGCTTTAACCGTAGCTATGCGATGGGCACACCCGCTCACCTACGGTTAGCTGTAATCAAATTTTAAAAATAAAAAGGGTTTCTTCATTTTATTTCTACATTCTGTTGCTGTTATACACAAGGGGGACTGTTGGTGGGATATGTGGGCACCTATGAGCGATCTCACTCATTTCTTACCACTTTCTGCTGTTCTACATTGCAGGGCATGTTTATTCTGAGAGCTCTGTTCTCAGACATGCTCCCTGCACTCATACATGCTCCGTGTAAGTCTGGGAGCTCTGACAGCGCACCTTCATTAATATGCATGGAGCGATTCTGTCCTGCTCTGAAACAGGTGCTTCTGTGCAGGACTAAGCTAGTCCTGCACAGAAGATTAGTGAATCCGGGGGAAAGATAATACTTTTAGCTAAGCTTTGTTTTTTTCATCCGAACATTCTTTTTTTCTCATTTTCTCTTTTTCTCCATTTTATTCCATATCCTTCATTTTAACACCTGGCCCTATTACTTTTACCTCATAAATCCCGTAAATATTTATTATGTTAAGCATGACCTTCATAAATACTTTTCCAAAATGTATGGATTTTTTTAGGTGGTGCTGCTGTTGTTGCATTCTTTTAAAATTGTCTATTACAATTTTAGGTCATCAATGAATTGCTTATTTCGAACTTTTCTTTTATATTTTTCTACATATATTCTAAGTTTTTCTACCTGTGGTAATTTTTAGTTTATTCTTGGCAATAATGTAATATAGATCATGAACTGTTTTGAACTTGTATGTTCCTTTTTTCATAGTCCGCGGTGGTGGTGCTGCGGTAGCGTTGTCGCCTCACAGCAAGACGTTGTCCCATTCGATTCTCAGCTAGAGCATCTTCTATGTGGAGACATGCGTGAATGGGCGTACCTTCATTGAAGGTTGTGTGTCAGGGTTGGCAACTCGGCATGTAAAAATCTACTGCCAATCATTAGCAGACCGGAGTTCCGCTGTGGCGACCCCTAAGGGGGAAAAGCCGAAAGAAAAAACAACAACAACATGTTGCTTTTTTCATGCTTGTCTAAGAGTTTGTTGATTGCTTTCCTTTCCTATAGTATTCTAGTATCAATAGAACCAAACACAAAAGCACATTGAAGGCACAAACCACACAGGAACAGAATGGATCCAGGAGCATAAAACAGTGACACTGTAGTAAATATCCAAAGAATTTATTTGTCCACAAAAACAGAGATCAAGCGCTTTCGTATAAGTACTTCATTAGAATAACAACACTAAACAGATCCAGCACACTTAAATACCCCACCCTTAAAACCCTAACCAATAAAAATAACAAAAACATTAACCCATACTATAGTATTGTAGGATTTGTTTAGTGTTGTGGTTCTGATGAAGTACTTATACGAAAGTGCTTAATCTTTGTTTTTGTGGGCAAATAAATTCTTTGGATATTTACTACAGTGTCGCTGTTTTATGTTCCTGGATCCATTCTCTTCCTGTGAGGTTTGTGCATTCTAGTATCAATATTTATTGCCTTAGTTGCTTTATAATTGTCTGTAATCAGTGTTTCCATGATGGCATTCTGCTTGTTCAGTTCTATTAATTTACTTTCTTACTTGTCTGCATTTTTGGTAGCAGCATATCTGTTATTAATTTAGCTTCACAGCAATATATTCTGTTTATTTGTGTAACATCATATGGATCCGTCTTAATGATCCCAGTTACTGTGATCAGTAGTTTAATCAGTCTTCTAATATTTTGCATTTTATACACTTTCTGCAGCCTCTTTCACTCATCCATTTTAAATAACCTGTTTCCTTTAGTTCATGACTTATTTCCTTAGTTAATTTTATTCTTTTATGAGAGCGTCCTCTTTGCTCTCTGTTTCCTGCTCTTTCACTTGCTATATAATCCTAATTGGACTTTTGACTCTATTTCCTAAAGAAAATCCTAAAATTGTACTTTGTAATGTATCTATTCTAAAAGTGACCTCTTCTGTTGCTTTACCATTTTCTGTTAATATATCAACTCATCATGTTAGGAGATTGTCAGCATTAGAGTCTCCACAGTAAACCCTTTACTTTTCAGCTGGTCTAATACTTCAGTTTCAGTTTGTTAACTTTCTGAATCAGTAAATTGCTTTCATTGCAGTAATTATTTTCTTTATAAAATTTACTATGTCTGAAACTTTGTTGTGATACATATCTTTAAATATTGTTGCAGTTGTAATAGTAACATTGGTTAATATAGTTTTATTTTAGCATAAAATTTAACCATATTAGATCACTTTATTTTCAGATGTACTTTCTTTTTTACTTTATGAATTCTGATTGAGATTGTGAAAATGTGGAGAACAAATGTTATTTTCTTAATTTTCTTGGTTGGAAGTTTTATTAATTTTTTTTTTCTTAATTGCAATTTACATCTGATTCTTCCTGACATAGTCCCAGTAAATACGACCTTTTGATCCCTGTTTTCATTTATTTTGAAGAGTTGTTATTCTGTGTGTTAAATAATAAATAAAAGGGATTATCCATTTGGCTTTTTTGGGAGAGGAGAGCACGAGCGCATTAACAACTTTCGTGGTTTTTAGTCAGTTTGGCTGTGTAAGCTTTTACACTACTTGGATTAATAGTTTTATTTTAGCATAAAATTTAACCATATTAGATCACTTTATTTTCAGATGTACTTTCTTTTTTACTTTATGAATTCTGATTGAGATTGTTTAGTTTTTTTTTCTAGTTACATATCCTCTGTCACATTCTTTCTTCCAGATGGTCTAATGTTTATTTATCTATGTATTATTTTGTTACTGGTCAGAGCTGTAACTAAAGAAGGTCAAAATGGGCAACTGTCTCTGATAAAAGCTGTTAGGTTGTAAGATGGAGTGTGACTGCAGCACTGGCATTCATTTATGATGCAGTTAGGATATCATGGTTTCATAAATGAATGTTGATGCTACATTCAAAGATGAGGTTGTCACTCATAATTGGCACTAGTAACAGTGGCAAATACTTGTAACAGTATTAGCAAACACCTTTCTACAGTTACAGAACTGACTTACAGAAGTACAGAAGCTATTTCTTCTTGTTCTTTACTTTGGGTTGAGGGGTACTAGACACCTGGGAAAATGCAGAGGGCACTCAATCACCTAACTATGTCTCAATTCTCCTCTGTTAATGATCTGAAGTTACATGTAGCCTTTAACAGTTTCCGTAGTGCAGGTTTTCTAATTTACTAAAATGTCTTTATTTTTCACCTTATATGTCATTTCTGAAGAAATTCTGGGTCGATTTCATAGAAGAAAATATATATATATATATATATATATATATATATATATATATATATATATATATATATATATATATATATATATATATATAATCACATTTGTATCCTCAGTTGTCAGTTTCACTGTTTCTCTGCTGCTTAATTGAGCAATTAGTCCTTTTGTATTTTATTTTATTTTATTTATTATTTATTTACATTTGTTTACCGGGTAATGTCTGACTGGGCAAAGTGCCCTTTTTCAGCAGAGACCTGGGGAGAAAAGCTCCAGAAACATAGATATACAAAGGCATATATATCTATATATATAAAGCAGAATACAATAAGATTACAAAATCATAGAGATACATTAACAATTTCTATTAAAAACACTCATAAGATTTTTTCTTTTTTTTTTTTTTTGCCAGAGGGTCTAGCCCTGTGGTGGGATATTTTTGGGTTCAGAGGATTTTTCACTGTCTCTTTTTCCAGCCTTGGCACCAGTGCCTATGAAGAAGTGAACATTTTTTTTTTTATCCTGTGACCTGAGTTCCCATTCTTTGTTTTTGTTTTTCAACATTTTTTCCATGCTATATAGATCAAAATCAATCTATATATCAGCATCAGCTTAAGACTTTGCAAAAGAAGGTCCTTCAGTAGAAGGTACTCAGCAATATTTGAGAATAAATTCAGTCCCAGCAATCTCACTTGCTTTCCTTTAAGATTACATCTCTCCATTAGGCAATAGGGTGATAAACTATCCAGCAACCAGCATGCACATCCTGTGGGACATAGTCATGCTGTGATCTTTATCTTAATCTTAACCATCCCATTCAAACATACCTTCTCTATTTCATTACAATTTTCTTAGTGTAGGAAATTTACCATACAGTTAAAAAAGCAGGAAGTGAATGAGCGGAGGTTAGTCCTGTGATTATAAATTTCCTATAAACTTTATTCTGAACTGTACTCCTTTACATACATTTCATATTGACATTTTAAAACTAATACTGTTAAAATTCAAAAATTCAGAAAATGAAAAATCTAACTTTTTGTTACATACAATGTGGGTCCTCACCTTACACAATTCAAAATTTTAGAAAATGAAAAATCAGACTTTTTTGTTACATACAATGTGGGCCCTCCACTTACACAAAAGTAGCAGGTCAGCCTTGTAATAAAAATAGCATGTAACCTGTTATCTCGAGAAATCAACATTTATAAATCTAGTCTTGTGCAGATAAGGGCGCAGTCAAGTTAGCATAGTCTGCACAAAGGGGGAACTCATGGCAGTGTCTTTCTTTTGTTTTGTTATCTCATCAGAAGCAAAAAAGTTATTCACCAAATAAAATTATGCCATCACCATTATGCAATGTCAAGCTGGATTATAACCTGGAAATGTACTTAAAGTCTCCCTCACATCCTATTGCTGAATATTATTATATATAAACAAACAAAAAAAAAAAAAACAAGGGAAACACTAAGGTGTACTAGTGAAATTAACCATTGTATTTTGACAATTGCATTTTTGCTGCAGTATTAGAAAGAACTGATGCACATTCTTGGTGTCCTTACCTATCCTCTACCATTACATTTAAAATGTTCATAAAGTACAGAAATAAGAATAAACTGTTCCAGTTAGATACATGTTTGTTTCTCAAATAATATGACCCTTTATTCAAAATTAATATTCACCAAGTGCTTTCACCCATGGTGTTTCATCAGATCTAATTCAAAAATGTTGTGAATTTATTTTCCAATCTACTTCACTGAAAACAAAAGAAAGGAATAGTTTAAATTATTTTTTTTAGTCAGACATTTGTGGCTAAGAGGATTTGTAATTGGTATGCATATAAGCTTGTAATTTCCATGCATGAGCTAACAGGAGCAAAAGTGTGGGTGAGGATTGACTAGGAGCCACAAGTAAATGTACCAGTCTGGTGCTGGGGATGCAAAAAGAGATGGCAGGCTGGGATGTGTGTTATGTGCATGTAGGATTGGTAGGTGAAAGTGTCTTCTCACTGGGTAGGGGAGACGTGGAAGTACATTTTGGATTGGTCATAGTGTTTGTTTCTAGGGGGCAGTCAGTATATTTCATTACTACTAACCATGACATTTTTATGGTTCATTACATATTAACTTTTTAACATGGATAGCAGCTGTTTCCATTGATATTAAATATAAAGTCTGCACGTTTCAATATTACTGGTCATGACATTTTGGCATTTTTGCAGTTCATTCAGTATTTTAGATGTTTCCATAGCATGCATCAGTTCTCCTGGCAGTTAAACAAATAATACCAAATATAAAAAAGTGAATATATTCTTGTGTAATATCATTAGTATCAGTGACGGTATATGTTATAAATATCACACATATGTAAAACAATCCTTCAGTCATTTGGACAGGTACAGAGCATCCATTGAAGATGTCAAGGCATGCTGTACATACCATCTGCCAAAGGGACCTGCCTCTACAAGGAATCTCACAAGTCATAATACAGCCTTGCCTAGACATAGGTGAGATCCATGTACTATTAAACATGTTGCTCATGTAAGCGTCTTGCCTACAAGGATGTTCTCACTTGCCTGTATGTACCGCCACACTTGATATTGTTATAAAGATGGTGGTGGTGGTACATGATTGTGACCTAGGCCGCCCATGTCCATGACAGCCACCTTCACTGATTCAGAGGTAAAGCAGCTGTATGACATGCATCTGGTTAACAACATGGGAACAACTGAAGTCCTATGTTGATTTAGTAGGTGATGGGATATAACAAGAATGTCACAGATACAGGAAGTGCACTGTTGCATGTCATCAAGCACAGTACATGTGCCATCATTGCAAAGATTAAGGTGTTCTTAGCCTATGAGCCCTCAATGGCCCAGAACATTCACTAGTTTGTAGAGACTGATACAACTTGTTCTGGGGAAAGGGGCTACCCATGGTGTATGTTGTTATCGGTATGTACATCCACATTGTCATCATCATGACTTAGGAGCTTTTGTCAGTCATTGAGGGCTGAACCACAGGGATGGACATAGTTCCTAGACTTTGTATGTCAGCAACAACTTGTTCTTGGATTGGAGTCTATATATCTTGGGTAGCATCCTTGGCTTGACTACAGGATCTAGTTTGCACACATTCTCTGTCCATCACTGACACAGTGCTCCCTGACTGTGCCAGCTGTTCACCTCCATAATTATCAGAATCAAACTCATCTGCCACATTAGGCAGTAGGATATCCATGATGCTGGAGCTGAATAGGATATCACCAGTGAAGATACAAAAGTACGAGACCAACTAAACGTATAAATCATCACGTTTCCTTTATTCCAAGTGAAGAATAAATAAGCCTGTTGCATAGTGGCAGTAATGGAAAGATAATCTTACCTTGTACAGGCACTTGTGTAGCTTGCAACCTCGATGTACCTAAATAAGAGATAGCACATGATTTCAATGTCACAATAAGAGTATCAGATAAAATGATTGTGTCTTAGCATAAATAGCAAAACCCACCTGGGGCATCCCCAGTGGATAAATTCTGAGCATGCTGCAGCTTAACTCCAAGGTCTGACACCACCATTAAAAAGTAAAGGATCTGATTCCACACAGAGTAGCAAAACCACCATCTTCCTGTGCAATGGTGGTTCCACTGATGGTCTGCTTCTCATTATCCTGCCCTTCTGTGCAAGGTGGGAAGAAAGATTTTATGCATAATGATTCATGTTGTTGGCCCCTTTTCTGACATGCTCATATGTTCAGTCCTGGCCAGTGACATCATTGATATCTGATTCCTGATCCCTCTGAGCATGGTCGTAATAAAGCTCGTTGGCATTCTCTTGGCAAACAACCATCAGCCATGGAAATGTTAGAAATCCATAAATACATCATTCTGTGCATGGGATAACTTGCATTTGTGAGTCTTTCCTTTGCCAGACATAAGTCTATTGCTATTGCCTGTGTTGAGAAAGAATTTGCCACTAAGCAATGCTTGTCAACACCCAGCCTGTGTTGTGGTCTTGTTAATATTTGCACATAGCTATACTCCTATTACCTAAAATATGTCACAGGCAAAACTGTTTTCAATGTCTCCTCAACAATTACTCCCCCCAAGCAGCTTTCCCACAGCTACAGAGTGCAACAACAGCAGTCAAGCAAGTAACCCTCAGTTGCATATCTGCAATGTTTCCAATATAAAGATTCAAAGCTACCTGTGCACAAATCAGCTGAAACTTTATGCAGTAGCACCAAACTGCATGCTATTTGGCTTGTGATGGCATGTGATGTTGTGTATGCTGATCTATATAACTGGAGCTGTGTTATTTTACCTGTATCTACAACATTCAAACCAGTAGAGAGCCATCTAGTATGCAAGGCTAAAAAAATGTGTTAGGTATGCTGACAGTGGTTAAGCATATCCCCATATATGTTCAGTATTGTTTTGTATGCTGGCCAGCAGTCAGAATATAATAACAGAACCACCATACCCTGATACATTGGCAAATTACTTTTATGCATAGTTCTCAACATGTATTGTCCTGTCACCTTTAAATGCTGCCTTACAGCATTCCAGTGGGATGTGCCTCAACCTACCTTTCTCATCAGTTGTATATTGAATCATAGAATGTGCAAAGCAACTGGACAATGTGGCCACTTATAATTGCTAACACCCACGCTTAGACTTTAACTCCTTTTCAAGGAGTGGTAGGATAGTCATATCTGGTATGAATTTATCAACACCCATCCAATTGTCTAATACCTTTTTTCAAAAAGATCGCATGTCATGTTACTTGATCTGAAGAGGACTGGGTAGTCATTGCATGAGAAATGTGTCTCTGCACCATGATTTGCTTATTTGTTGAAGAAGGTTCATATCTCTGGCTCTAGTGTTTGCAGGACTGTTTGATTTGTGTAGAAGTAATATATCTTTGACTTTGGGAACCCTAATGGGCTAGAAGAAAAAGCACAGATCACACCTAAGGAAACAGTACAGCACCAAATACAGGGACAAGGCCTCCAAAATCTTTAGCTAGATCTTCTAGGATATTGTATCAAACATGTAATTTGTAACTGAATTTTATGATGTTATAATATCTATTGAGTCTTTTCATTCTGTTTAAAAATACAATGATTTATACATGTGTATCTGGAGCTTTTCTCCCTGGACCTCTGCTGAAAATAGGTATATTATGACCCAGTCAGACTTTTGCGGTAAGAAAATGTCAGATAAATAAATAATATATAAAAAATAAATAAATATCAATGATCTTATTAATATCTTGTAGTTTCATAGGTTGGTACTGGGCTATCTGCCCGAAGGCATATATTAGCCCAGCCACGTAGTGCGGTATTCACCGCACCTTTAGTAGTTCCCTAGACCCTTGTACTAGCAGCTAGTACCCTTGGCCCCTATCTAGTAGCACTGTTGGTGTGATCCCTGGTGTGAACTTTCTGTTACCCATCCACTCACCAAGGTTCCTCTTGAAGAGTGATAGTGAGGGGCTCTGTCTTATGTAGATCGGGACCCTGTTCCATAGTAAGGGAAGTCTCTGCGAAGGGAATCTATCCCTCCAGCATGTTCTATTCATTGTTGTGTTGAGGTTTATATCCCTAGAGCGTGTAGCTCGAGTAGATTTGGTTTTGCTAAGATGGAGCATGTTCAACAATTCTGGGTTGGACATGGCTCTGTACGTTAGACAGAGATCGCCTCTGAGAAAGCGGTATGCAACAGAGAACAGTCTTAGCTTTTTCAATCGTGCTGCATAGGGAAACTGTTTGAGGCCAGTAATCCTCTTGGTTAGGTACCTCTGTGGTCTCTCCAGTTGCTGGAGATGTCTAGCCAGGTACATTCCAATTGGTGCATTGTACTCAATAATGGGTCTGATGAGGGAAGAGTAGAGGGGCACCATTACATCCTTAGATCTTGATGCGAACCCTTTCGTGACCAGATGGGTCACATAGAAGGATTTTCTAACCACTTTGGCACCATGGTTATCAAAGGAAAGCTGACTATCTACTTGGGTCCCTAGATCCCTTATTTCTTCTTCAGATATCAGGGGATTACCTCCTATGTTGTAGTTTGCGGGTACTCTGTTTTTTCCAAAGGGGATTACTACACATTTTTTTGCATTTAGCTTGAGACCATGGCTTTGACACCATGCATCAGTCTCATTTAGGCCCTTCTGGAGGATCTCCATGTCGGCCGGAGACTCTATTATAGGACCCGGTTTGCAGTCATCCGCAAACTTAGTCAGCCACAGCCCTTCCGTGCTTGCCTGTACTTCTTAGAAGTATATGCCAAACAGGAGGGACACCAGGACAGAGCCCTGAGGCACACCACTCGTTACTGGTCTGGATTCGGACATAGATCCCGCTACTCTTACTTTATGGGATCTGTCTGAGAGCCAGTTTGCGATCCATCTTGTGACGTAAGGTTTATGCCCAGGCTGGTGAGCTTATCAATAATACCTGAATTACTTATCAATAATACTTGAATTGTTGGATTTTAATTTCTAAATACTTTAGTTCTTGTCCTTCCCATTTATATTTATATTTACCTTTAAATTTACTATCCCATTATTGGTTCATTAACATAATTTTGGTTTTATATTATTAAATCTCATTAGTGAAATTTCCTGTAATTTTCTAATTTCCTTATCAATTTCCTAATTAGTTCAAGACTCCTATTGTTGATAAGACATTGTCAACATAGACTTGTATTGTAGATTGAAAACCTCTACCTATATAAAAACCTTTAATTTTCTCACCCATTCGTATACTATTAGCAAAAGGTTCAATGTACAAATCAAAACATGTCACTCAACTGGAAACCCACAAGGTTTTCTTACCAATAAAATGAAAGGACTTTAATCCTTTAACTACCCCCCAATAGATTATAATGACTCTTTTTATAGTCAGTTTTCGACAGGTTGATGAGAGGTTACCTGTGTCTTTCTTTTTGAGTCATGAAAGAGATAGTCCTATTTGACCTCCAATATCTTTGCAAAACCAGGACTACTATAAGCTTCCATACTAAGGACCTAAATCTACACCAACAGTCACATACCTTGTTGCTGGTTGTGACGTACTAATGGCAGAAGGACTGAATAATGTGGCAAGACTGTTGCAATGGGGATTGTGCAAACATTATGGTATTGAAGGGCCTGAAAAGCACTGAAAACTTGAGCCACAAAGCATCATAGAAAATAATGAATTCTATGTCACCCAACAGTCCAAATGCAAGAAAACCAAATATAGTGAACCCAGGACTGTGTGTGGCAAAATGTACTGTTTGCAAGGCATTTAACAAACTGAGATACTGAGTCACTGTTGCAGCAGGTGTATTTTCAAGATATAAGTACACACATACAGGCTGCGGCATACTATTTTTACAGCCATCATTATTTGTATGGCTTTATATGGATGTATTTCTGCACCAGGTCTCTGTTGTACATATATTTTTCCAGTAATGCACTAGCAGGTGTACTTGCAAATGTTGATGAAAAAAGGAGATATGTACTTGCTATTAGAGACCCCGCTTACATCCATACTTTTGTGTTTGGCTTTCTAGTAGTGTACTCTTACATCAAACTCCAAAGTGTAATCCCAGTTTTTCTATTTATCTTTAAGCAAGTTTGCATGATGCAGCATGATGCAGATCTGTGGAAACACGCTTAATGACTGTAACCTGCAATTACTATGTTTTGCTTAAACCATCTGTTTTAACAATCTATCCTACGTACACTAATTATAAGCATTTTATGCATAAATTATCACTGTAACCTATGAACTGGAATACCAAAAAAAAAAAAAAAAAAAAAGGGGGGGGGGGGATTTTTCGTTTTGACTGTACTATTTTACATTTCCTAAATATTATTTCTTAACACTGTATAACTTCTTTTATGTAATTGTACTATTATGTATCTCTATGTGGAGCTTTTCTCCTCGGGCCTCTACTGAAAATGGACATGTATCCAGCTAGACCAGCCCGGTCAACAAATGTAAAATAAATAAAATTAATAAAAATAAATAAATTAAAAACTGTGTGGCATGGCAAGTTAATGCAGTATCCTACAGCTGTTATGGTCATAGGTTTGAAGTAGGGGACAGGTGTTTATTTTGTACATGTTTATTATTTAAAACACATATATCAATATAGCTCTATTTAGCTGAGCTTAACGAAGCTTCCCTGCACGGCATGTCATGCAGCATTGCACTAAAAATATATAAAGAAAGGAAAATGGGAAGATAGGAAAGTGGTGAAATGGGGTGCAAGGAGGGGGAAAATCATAGTGAAAGGCAGGTAGGTATGTGCAGGAAGGGCGTAGGAAAGAGCCATAGCTATCCGTTTCTTGTACATCAACAACTGTGCACTTTGACAGAATTTGTAAATGACTTTGGACCCTAACCACAAGAGAGAGGGATGAGGACAACATAATTGCATTGTTAAGCCATTTGGATCAAATTATGTGTGTCCAGTGGACATGTGTGCAAAAAGGAGAGCTATGTATGGGACACATATTTCTTATTTTGGGGCAGGTGCCATTTTTTTTTAAGGTGAGAGTGGATTGTTAGGAGAGGGACATAGGTACATGTGGGGGAAGTAAGTTGGGTAGCTGAGGAAGGTTTTTGTAGACAGAAAAGATAGACAAGACAGCAGACAGGGGTGTTGTGTAACACAAGAGGGGCATAAACACCTTGGATAGGGAGAGTGGTTTGGAATCTCAGTCCCATGTGTCTCTACAAGGTAGCGCCAACCCATGGGACTGTTGAAACTGCTTTATCACTGTTCCAAGGGTGGCAGTGGTGGAGGCTGGGCTCCAGGAAAGCCTGCTCCTCCAGAGTGGCCAACATGCTCTCCATCTGAAACAGGTGTTGTCCAAACCCAGGGTAAATGATCCTGCGCACCAAACCCACAGTTCATCATGGGTTACAACTCCCCATCCACCACCACTCACAGAGAGGGGCCCAGCACTGTCCAGTGGGGTGGTACTATCCAACACCACAGGTAGTGCAAGGGCAGCAGAGGGTGGACCACCAGGATGGGCTCCAGATGTTCTGGGTACCAGGGTCATGGCTGGACTAGGCAAGGTAGGCTGACCTTGTGGAACTGGCCGACCTTGATGTGCTATAGTAAAGTAGTTTTAACAATAAGGTAAAGTTAGTATTAACCAAACCAATGTCAGTATTAACAGAATGGAGCATATTTATTAATCTAAATACATATTAAGGTGTATTATGTATAACACAACATTAAATAGCATAGCAATAAGTATGTTAACAGCAAACCAGTATGAATAAAACTGTAAGGCCAGTAAAACAGTTAGCGTAACAAAATATGTTAATATTAAATCATAATAATAAATAACAATAATAAATTAAAGAAGATAAGGGGTGGGGAGAGAGAGTAAGAACATACCATCGGTTACCTCACAGATAACATTACTACACAGAGTACAACTACAAGCTTCTATTGGTGTACAGTGTCACTTGTGAGTGCAGTGACTACAATTGTTCTATAGCTGATGTAGCACATACATACCTCTCAAGCTGTTAGCATGGGACAGTATGGGCCAAGCAGTAACAAATGCAGGTACACAACTACACAGAACAGTTTCACATAATGTGGACTTAAAAAACTACCAAGGTATTATGTAAATGGATTTGAAAATATATGGCATTCCAGGTAATCATTTATGTGGTAGTCATGGAATAGACAGATTATGCAGTTGTAATTACATAAGAAAAAATTGTGACAGTTGAGAGGTATGTTTGTGTACATTAAATAAACTAGATAGGTGTTGTGCCCTAGTTGGCAGGCATGGAAGTAGAACCCAATAGCTGTGACTGCAGGGAACATCTGCAAATAGTGTAACAAATGACTTGAGTAATGAAGAATAGGCATGCAATGACTACAGTCCTAATGAAAATATTAAGACAGATTTATTTAGGAACCCACAATGCTGCTTAACACTTTATTATTATTATAGCTGATAATTCTCTGTGAAATCTACACATACTATCTGCTCATAAAGTGGGCTACCTCAGCCATATACCTTTTTTTCCTGGAGTGGAAGAAAATGTAAGCATTATGTGACTGAAATTAGCCTGGAAACAACCTTGAACCATACTATTACTTTAGAGAAACATTTTACACAACATTCATTTTGCATTGTAGAGCTATTACAGTTTTACACTTGACTGCAGTGACAGTAGAACACACATGCAATGAATACAGTCATGCTGCAAATATTAAGACAGACTTATTTAGGAAACCACAATGCTGCTTAACACTTTTTTGGTATTGCTGATAATTCTCTGTGAAATCTACACACACAATCTGTTCATAAAGTGGGCTACCTCATCCATATACCTTTTGTTCCTGGAGTGGAAGTAAATGTGAGCAATATGTGACTGAAATTGGCCTGGAGACAACCTCACACCATATTATTAGTTGAGAAAAACATTTTACATGACATTCCTTTTGCACTGTGGGGATATTACACTTTTAAAATTGACTGCAATGGCAGTAGAACCCACATGCAATGAATACAGCCATGCTGCAAATATTAAGACAGATTTATTTAGGAAACCACAATGCTGCTTAACACTTTATTGGTATTGCTGATAATTGTCTTGTTTATTGTAATACAGTTGTTATTGTTGATTTATTGCAGTACAGTTCTAATTGCCCATTTATTGTACTACAGTTCCAATTCTCCATTTATTGCACTATGGTTTTTATTTTTATTCTTTATTGCAGTACATTTTTTTTATTCTTTATTGCTTATTGCACTGCCGGTAGCATAATATATCCGTACTTATGACACTCATGACGCAACCTGGCCAGGAGCCCTGCATGGGACTTAATATTGCAAGTCCTCTCAGCTACTGCTGTTGGGAGAGAAACACACCGTTCTGTATATCAGTTTTGCACACATTCAGTTTGCATTTGGTAAAACAGTGGAAAAAATACTTACATACTTGTGGGGCATGCCCAGCGCCAGATTCTTGGACCCAGATGTCCAATGTTCCCATCTTTCTCCTCTTCAGGTCATCATAGTAGAGGTGACACTGCTCAACAGTGCGGGGTATACCAGTAGCACTTGTAAGATCCTTGGCCTACCGATCCCAGGTCACAGTCCTGGTAACCACCCTGCAGCAGCATAGTTTCAAAATTCCATATGAGGAGCACAACAAAAATCCTGGACTCCTGCATACTTCATCTCTGTGCCCAGAAGCATGTACCCTCTCCAACACTGGCTAGCATATCAGCAGCTAAGCAGACTCCCACACATGATGCAAAATTCTCACCTATTGCCCTTTATATAGGCTGTTTTCCTGCCCTTACACATCATTTAGCAACATTCAAACAAGTGCTGCTGTGCTTATCATCATGCAAACCAGCTAAGCAAAGCTGAACAGCACAAAAACTCGCATAACCATGGTTTTAAGAAGCTTAGCAATGCGCAAACAATATTAACCATTAGCCACATTTAAGCAGTGCTTAGCAACATGCAGCTTTCCCAAATGTAAAATATTAATTTTAATTTCAAAGGCATTTTACATTGCATTCAACAAATGATATGTGTGCTAGAGACTCGAACCCAGGGCCTACAAAACTTTTGACTCTCACTCTACCCATTGAGCTACTTAGATAGTATATACAATAGCATACCTTCACATACACTACTAAGCAATTGACACAGAAACATTGATAAATGGCCATAAACAAAAGCAGAAATATATAAGTTATTACATCCGTTTTCTATTTCTAGATGTCTGGCACGTGTTTGCTGTGTATGCGTAATCACAACTTGGCATCACTGAGTGCCACGCCGTGCTGTGCACATGGCCATTAAAAAATAATAATAAAAAAACACATAATACTTTATACATTTAATACACAAACTATTAATACACAGCACTTTTCACCAGTAGTACAGAACATTACAGGGAGCCTTACCATATACATAACATCTGACTAGCCTCTACACTTCTGCCAACTTGGATTTATTATCCCTGTTACCATACCCTCCCTTGGCAGCACACCACCATTAATATGCATAGTATGTTGCTGAGGGAAAACCGTGGCCATGTACATTGGTACATTTCATGTAGGCTCTACACGGGGCCTACATGGAGTTTATTAAATCTATATATCTATATATATATATATATATATATATATATACACATATATATATATATATATATATATATATATATATATATATATATATGTGTGTGTGTGTGTGTGTGTGTGTGTGTGTGTGTGTGTGTACATCTGTGCGTATATGTATGTGTGTGAGTGAATAATGCTGTTGACTGTGTGTGCAGTTGATATCTGGTTTGTCTATACCATTTAATTGATAAAAAATACGACTGACAGTTAAGCAATATCATTGCAATATCAGGGCTGGGAAATATTTTCTTTTCTCAGCATTTTGTGATTTCAGGGTTTGAATATATAAGTAGCAGGGGGTTTGGGTGGCAGAAAACAATGGTTTGAGTATCTATGTTCTGAGGCTATCTATCAGAGCATGCATGATGACATGTTGACATTTTTTTCAAAGTTTTGTTGATGCTAGTAACATCAGCATGTGGGGGTTTCATTTATTATTAGTACACTCATATCTATATACAAATACACACACACACACACACACACACACACACACACACACACACACACACACACACACACACACACACACATGCACACATATGAAACCTAGTTTTGTGATATGCATTCCATGGGCTTTTAAAATCAAAACAATAATTTTCACTTTCCTTGCACATTGAAAATACATTTTATTAACAGCAACTTCTCAGTTTTTAGTCTCCTATTTAATTCAAACTTGCAGAACATGAAGAAGAAAATTATAACTAAGGATATGGAACAGTAACTCTGCTTCTAGACTTCAAAAAATATTTGACTTAAGAACATAATGATTTATGCCATCTTTTTTACACAGACTATGCCTAATAGTTTGTGGGAATTCAATTATATCAGTAAAAACTGTCTCTCTAATTGGTCACAGGCCATCCTTTTCAGAATGCAGTATCCCACAAGTTGACTTCTAACATCTGAGTACTACACAGTTACTTGCTTGGCCCTTACACACACTAACCAAATCTATAAACACACACAAACAGAAATTAATGTATCAAATCTGTAAGGAACGCCAATCTCACTCAAAATGCAGAAAGTATACAAATTGTGGAAAGTGAGATTACAAAATCCCTCATCAGTCTCTTAAACCAGTTGTAGAAGAGGGAACAAATGCTAAGTGTCATAAAACTCCTTCTGTTTAGACAACTATCATAAAATGTTTAAATGGAGTAAAAAAAAAACAGTCTTCTGCTGGAAATAGAATGGAGTAACGGTCATTTCCAACTTTCATTTCAAACTGCACATTCAAATCATAATAAAGGCATCAATAGTATATTAAGAACACCATACCAGATTAGCAGTTGCTTCATACGAAGCTCAAATTAAATTCTATTAACATCTTCCCTTCTCCATAAATGGAGTATGGCACAACACTTTTTGGAAACCACAGAAATATCTTTTCTAACAAAAATGGCATTTGCATGCTACAGAACTACTATCTTGTGTGAAATATCTCAAATTGATTTCTCTAGAAAACAAATCACAAATAAATGCATGCTCATTTCTCTTAAAATTAACACAAAGATTCATGCTCAGCATTTACTCGCATAGCAACTTTCTACAGTTCCTGAAAATAAATTGGTCAATAAATAGTTACTTACTCCAGAAAAAGATAGATGGTTGGGCAACATGCAACTATTTTACATTCATATGGAAGGAAGTTTCACTTAGCATAAGGTGAGCTATTGTAACAAATAAAATATAGAGCATTTTTTGCCTGTTTCTGAGCATGACTGCTAAGTATTAAATGTAAGAAAGAATTGTCTCTATGCTATCTATAGCCATGTTATTTAACAATGTTTTCTTTTGTCTTTTTCCTACAGGTCAACTCTGAAAGTATGTTACTAAGATTAACCCAGTTAAAATGCAAAGTAAGTAAATAAAAAAATGAATACATACATGCATGCATGCATACATACATGCATAAAATCTCTACAGTATATACAGCTATCTGTGTTCTTCACTGACCTTGAAAATATTCCACAGGATTTAATAAAATCTGTGTAGGCACCATATAGGGCCTACGCAGAATGTATTCATGGTCATGGTCACTATATCCCCTCAGCAGCATGCCATGCATGTTAATGATGGTGCATTGCCAAGGGAGAGCCGAGGAACACAGTTATTGAATCAGTGAAGGGAGAGGTGTAGTGATAAATGTGGCTGTAGATGAGTATGAAACTCCATGTGATTTCCATTGTTTTATTTTTTGGTTTTCCTATATTTTATTTTTATTTTATTTTTTTTTAAAGGCATGTTTACGTGGTGTGCAGTGGCCTATATAAGCCTAGCCAAACAGTACCCTGGCTTTTGCCACCCAAGAAAATTATTTTCCTGTGCCCCTGTCAAGCAGAGCCACAGAAGTGAATTTCCTATCTCCCATCCAATCTTCAAGATTTTTCTTGAAGAGTGCTAATGAGGAGCTTTGTTTGATATAGATAGGTAGTTTGTTCCAGAGTAAGGGAAGTCTCTGGGACAGGAATCTATCCCTCCAGCATGTTCTGTTTATTGTGGTGACAAGTTGTAGGTCCCAAGACCGTGTAGCTTGGAGGGAATGGGATTTCTTTAAGTGGAACATGTCCAACAGCTCTGGGTTTGACATAGCTTTGTATGTTAGGCAGAGATCGCCTCTGAGTAGGTGATATGTGACAGAGTAAAGCTGGAGTTTTTTGAGACGGCCTGCATAGGCCATCTGCTTGAGGCTGGCAATCCTCTTTGTAAGGTATATCTGTGGCCTTTCCAGTTGATGTAGATGTCTTGTGAGGTACATACCAAAAGGGGCATTGTACTCTATAATGGATCTAATGAGTGATGAGTAGAGGGGAACAATTACCTCTTTTTTCCTGGATGAGAAACCTTTTGTGATGAGGTGTGCCACATAGAAGGATTTGCTGACTACTGTGTCGACGTGATGATCAAAGGAGAGACTACTGTCCACCTGTGTCCCAAGGTCTCTTATCACATGTTCGGAGTTAAGTAGACTACCGCCTATGTGGTAGTTCATAGGTACAGAGTTTTTACCAAAAGGAATGACAATGCACTTTTTGGCATTGAGCTTGAGGCCATGGCTTTGACACCAGGCATCTGTCTCAGTGAGGCCCTTTTGTAGGATGCCTACATCATTAGGAGTTTTGATTATGGCTCCTAGTTTGCAGTCATTTGTGAACTTTGTTAGCCAAAGACCTTTTGTATTAGCCTGTACTTCAGAGAAGTAGATACCAAGCAGAAGAGGACCCAGGACTGAACCCTGTGGTACTCCACTTGTCATTGGTCTGAAGTTGAATTTAGAGTCTGTTACTTTCACAGTGTGGGTTCTGTCAGTGAGCCCGTTGGCAACCCATCTTGTGATGTAGGGATTTATACCTAGTTTAGTGAGTTTATCTATAATTCCAGAGTGGGGGATGGTGTCAAAAGCCTTGCTGAGATCTAAATAGGCTGTGTAAACCACCTTAGACTCATCTACAACTTTGGTGACCGCTTCAAAGAAGTTTATCAGGTTTAGGAGACATGATCTGCCTTTTACAAACCCGAACTGGGTAGGGTCCAGAGTTTGGAGATTACCAATGTTATTGTTTATAAGGTCCATGATGATACATTCCATAGGCCTGCAGGCCAGGCTCATAAGGCTAATGGGCTGGTAGTTCCTGGGGTTCATGGTGGCTCCCCCTTTTTGGAGTGGGATAACCATTGCTGTGCACCATTCAGTGGGCACAAAGCCTGAGGTGAGGCTATGATTGAACATGGTACTTAAATCGGGTGCTAGTGCATTCTGTAGTTCATGTAGAACGCAGCCTGGGATGTTGTCAGGTCCCATGGATGCTGTGTTCTTGGCTTTGGAGAGTGTGTTTTTTTACCTGTGCAGCCGTAATCACAGGAACTTTGCATTCTTCCAGTATAGAGATGGGCCCTTTATGGGATGAGAGAGGGGTAAAGTTAGCACTGAACCTATCTGCCAGGATGTTGGCAATATCAGTTGGTTCTGTATATTTAGTGCTATTCTGCTGTAACTCAAAGCAGATTAGAGTGTTGCCATTGATATTCTTGACATAGCTATAGAATGTTTTGTTGTTGTCTTTAGTATCAGTGGCAATTTTTTTTTTCTTCACTAGTTTTGGAGGATTTTGTGAGGGATCTCAGCTTCTTACTGAGGCTGACCACAGCGTTCCTTCAATCATGGGATTTTACTCTTTTTGCAACAGTTTCTTTCTTCTGTTGTAGAGTTTTTTTATGGTAGGGGACCACCAGATTGGCTTCCTTTTTTTGGAGGATAGCATCTTGGTTCTGTTAGGGATTGCAAGATCCATGCACTTGTGTAAGTGCTTATAAAGTGCATTTATATAGGATTCAGCAGTCGTACCTCTATTGTCTGTCAGCATGGGTGTCGTGAAGTTTGCCACTTCTGTATTAAGAAGCGTGAAGTTGGCTTTGGAGAAATTTTTTACAGTGGTTTCCCTAATGGGGGGTGGGTGGAATGTGGATGTCTAGGGTGATTAGCTTGTGGTTGGATCTGACCAACGAGGAATTGATCTCTGGTGAGGAACACCAGTTGCCCATGTTGGTAATGACCAGTTCTAGGATATTGCTGCCCCTGGTGGCGGTGTGGATAAGTTGATCCAAGGCGTTGGAATTTATGAATTCCAGAAAACGTCGAGCACAAGAGTTGGTACATGAGTAGTTTTCCCAGTTAATGGTGGGATAGTTGAAATTGCCCATTATTAAGGTGTTAGGTTGTACCCTAATATTTTCCAGTGTATCAAGAAATGAGGAGTGGGAATCCTGGGGCATGGTGGAGGATCTGTAGCAAGCTACAATTTGGATTGCGGTCTTGCCTAGAGTTAGTTGCACTTGGATAATCTCGGATGCATTATGCTGACCAACTAGCCTGGAGGTGTGGATATCCTTAATGAATATGGACATGCCTCCACCTTTAGTGTTTAGGTCCAGTTTAGGTGGCCGAAAGGTGTGGTATGAATTATAGCCTGGTAATGCAGGGAGTGCTCTCTGGAGCCTTGAGCCAGGTCTCTGTCACTGCACAGATGTTGATGTTCTCCATTTTAAGGAGTGCCTCAAGTGAGTGCATTTTGAGAATTTAGACTTCTAGCATTAAGTAGCATTACCCTCAACTTTTGCTTGTTTGTACCTGTTACAGTGGTGAATTTGTTATTTAAACCTTGCCTAAAAAAGGCACTATAGGGGTGGTAAGAGCCTTAGCCAGTATCTGGAATCCCAAGGAGACAGGTGCAGGCCATCTCTGGCAAAGCATCGTGGTTTGTCGATCATATCATCGCAGGCAGACAGATATTGGATCCCCTTAGAATTACACCAGAAGCTTAGCCAATTGTTGAATATGTTGAATATCTAAAAATAGAAACCGGATGCAATTATTTATTTAAAGGTTTGTTTAAGCATGTCTAAGGGTGTTTGCACTGCGCAGTGCTCAACACTACTTATAGGTAGCTCAGTGGTATATGTGAAGAGATACCAGATTGCTTGCTATTCAAGTAGCTAAATGGATAGAGTTATGGCTTCATGTGCAGTAGGTCCATTGTTTGACTACATGGAAAGGAAAATATGTATTTAATTTTGATATATATGTTATGCAGTTTTTTGTAAAAGATATCCCCACTGCACTCTGCTAAGTTCTGCTCAACTATGCTTAGACCTGCTAAGCACTGCATAAACATCATAACGGCTGCCAATCTTTGTGTGCTGCTTGGCTTTGCTTGGCTGGTTTGCTTGCTCCTAAGCTCCTCTAAGACTATGGTTCTACCGGTTTTCATGAATCTCAGCTCAGATGTGCTGGTTTGCACGGTGCTAAGCAATACAGCACTTTTTTGTAATGTTGCCCAGTGATGTGTAAGGGTGGAAAAGCAGCTTATATTAAGCCCAGTAGGTGGGACTACAACAGAAACCACTGGAATTCTATCACTGATGCTATTCAATGGCTGTCAAGATGAAGGTGTGTGCTTTCCAGGGCAGCATTGAGACATTCTAGAGTCCAGGGTCATGGTTGGGTTCCTCATGTAGAACCATGACAGGCTGCTGCAGGGTGGTTTCCAGGGCTCAGAGTGTAAGGAAGAGGTCTGGGACTGGCTGGCCAGAGATCTCACCATTGTCACTGGTATCCCTTGCACAGGTGCCCAGTGTTGCCACCACCATGATGACCTGAAAAGATGGAAGAAGGGACTCTTGGACACCTGACTTCAAGAAGTGAGTGCAGGGAATGACCCACAACTATGTAAGTACTTTTGCCTCTTTTTTATCCAATATGTTCTCTGAATGTCTGCAAAACATGCATGTATAATGACCTGCTTCTGTCCTAACAGCTGCAGCTGAGAGGGCTTGCAATGTCATGTCACATGCCAGGCATTTGGCCAGGTTGCACCATGAATGTGGTGAGTACAGATGTATTATGCTAACTGTAGTGAAATAATCAAAAAAGACTAAAGCATCAACTGCAACAAAGTATATACAGTAAAGCTTGTAGTGCAATAAATGTGGACTTAGAGCTATAGTGCAATAAATGAATAATGCCAACTGTGCTGCAATAAAAACATGAAGCAATACCAGTAACTGTATTAAAGTATATACAGTGACATCTGTAGTGCAATAAATGTGGAATTAGAGCTGTATTGCAATAAATGAATAATGCCAAGTGCACTGCAATAAAACATGAAACGATACTAATAAATGCATTAAAGTATATACAGTAAAGTTTGTAGTGCAATAAATGTGGAATCAGAGCTGTATTGCAATGAATTATTCCAACTGTAATGCAATAAAAACTTGCAGCAATACCAATAACACCAAGGAAAATTGTGTACATCAGGATTGTGCTGTTGTAACCATTGCAGTAGAGCTATATGCATTGCGGCTGTAAGTTAAAGTGCTGCAGTCAAGTATAACACTGTAATAGCTGTAGATTGCAAATCTAATGGCTGCAAAATGTAAGGGCTTCTCATATAAGTACTATTTAAGGATGTCTCTCGGAAAATATTGGTCACATAATGTTCTGCCATCCACAGACAAATAATAATAAAGGTAATAAAGGTATATGGGTATGGTAGCCCACTCCATGCGCTGATATTGTTTGTTAACTTCATAGATATGATACTGAAATATAGCTTACCTATTATCTGTGTTATGCTTGTATTTCATGCATGTGTGTTCTACTGTCACTGCAGTCTAGTATAACACTGCACTAGTACTACTAGGTCATATTTTGGTTCCAGGTGAGCTCTTGGGAAATATCAGTCAGTCAGTAATTAGCAGTGACTCAGTAGCTGAGTTTGTTAAATGCTCTGTACACGGTACAATTTGCCACACACAGTCCAGGGTTTGAATCCAGTTTTGAGTTGCAGCACAAGTACATTATTGTGAAGACTGCAAGTAAGGACTGAGTCATGCAATCTTTATTTTACAGCTTACTGCAAATTAAAGAACTGCTATCTAGCTTTGCAAGCCAAAGGCCTACAGGAAGGGACACACTGTACATATCCATAAAGCCTAACTATATGTTGCTTACTACTCTGTTATTGGCACTGTTGCAAAACAGACATTGCTTAATCATTGGACTGTAAAGGGTACCCTTACCCTGGTTCTGCTGTAAAGACAGGGCTGACACAGCTGCCACAGTTACACCTATAGCTTGTCCTCCAAAGTGTTCACAATCCCTCTATTTGTTCCAGGCTGCAGCAGCTGCAGTTTGTAGCACACACAGCAGTATGTAAAGGTAGCTACTACAGACATATCATACCTCCCAACCCCCTAGAAAAAGTAATCTGGACACAGCCATATGTAGTGGGGGGGGGGGGCAAAGGCCCAGAGATATAAACATGTGTAACAGTTTGCTTCTACAAAGATAGTAAGTTGATAGAATAACAAGTATTGCATTAGAGGGCATATTCTGATGGGTATAAAGTCTGACACTCACATGTCTGTCTTTCATTACTGACCTCAACCCGCAATGTGTGCCAGTGAACTGAACAGTACCACAACGTCATGTATCACTGACCACACATATGAGGCAAAACTGTGAAAATACTGCAAAAATCTCTACAGTTGAGCATTATGGTACCTACCCTCTGATATGCTTTTGTTTCCACACCTCAGTAATGTCCATATTAACAACTAAGAAAGGGACCCAGGTCTGCATGAAGGCCTTATATATTACACTGTGGTGGTATGTCATTGGCTAAAGATAATGCAATTCAGCTGTTTTGGTTGCAGTTATCAAATCTGATCCACAGACTGGTGCAGATGCAATTACCTGCTAATGAGCAGTACCATCAAAAGGCAGCCAGCTGGTTATGGGGAACGGGTCTCTATGAGACTTCACTCACACAGAGTGTATTTTCAAAAGATTACCAGAAGCAAAGTTCAAAAAAGGAGTACAGCACTCCACCAGGTATGTAATAGATTAGGATGGGGGTATGGGGAATAGGGATTACAGCAGTAAGCCTGTCTTAGATCTAGGGTGATGATATGTCATTGATACCCTGCTGTCCTACACCTACACGCATGCCTCTCATCTGTCCCTGATTTTCACTCACATCTTAGCTCTGTCTCTGTTAATCCCTCCTACAATGGTTGGCTGTCATAGTAAAGCTAGTGGATTACATGTAACACATAGTGACAATATATAAGGGTGTACACTCCGGTAATGTCAAACTATGTACTTTAAGACACCTCCTCTCATTCTGTTGCTGTCTCACAAAAATAGTTCTAACATTTTCAGTGTCCCTGAATGTCCCTGATGTACTCTGGCTAAGTCCCTGATTCTGCTGTAATTTGTTTCTGTTTGGTTGTGAGCTATACAAATTCATTGCATAGTACTTTTTAATATATTTTTTATCATCTTATACATTTCTTACTATTACTATTATATTGTTGAAGGAACTTTATTCTCAAATAATTTAATAATAATTGTTTTAATGTATATATGATACACATTTTGAGTAGACAATATATATTTAGTAAACATATACTTTTCACATGTAATGTTTCTGTATATTCTGAATGTTACAGGGACATATAATATATTAACTTTTTATTTTAGTCTAGGTTCTGTATTAGTTGTTGCCTTGGAGTTAATTAGGTTTTATTGTATTTAATGATTATATCTAATGATGTAATTATTTGAGTATTTGATTATCTTAATTGTTTTACTAATTAGTGATGTCACTGTATATAATGGTTCTTGACTTTTGTAGTGTGTCTGATGAAGTTTGCTTAATAAGCAAACGAAAAGCGCTTTACTACATTAAACTTGCTGTCTTGGGCAGTTTCGCTACTCGTTTGTCCATTTCTTAGTTGTTTCTCAGTTTATTTTTCTTTTTTCTTTTTATCTGGTTTTATGGTTGTGAGCTATGCCTAAAATATCTGTCAACCTCTTACAGCAAGAAATCAGGACAGAGCCATACTTAATGGGTGGACAAAGGCCCAGACCTAGCGACACTTTCTAAATATTACCCGTACAAAGTAAGAAATTGAATAGAATAGCAGATATCACAGTAGCATAATTGTGTTCTGAAGGATATGACATCAGAAACTCAGATGTCTGTCTTTATTCTCTGACAGCAACCATCAATGATTGGCCAACCATATGTCAGAAATCCTCACTTTTGTGTGAAAATGAGCAAAATATGAGGCAAACATCCTGGCATTCTGCAAACATCTGTATAGTTGAGAGGTATGATGCCTACAGGGAACATATACACTACAGCAGGTTTGCATCGTTTTCTGTCACTGTGGCACACTGGTGTTGCTGCAATATCCCCATATAGTGGTTGTAATAGCACACTGCTATTTGTCTGTCAGTGGCCGTATGACATATTAGTGGGTATTTGCCCATAGGGAACACACCACAGCAGTCTGCAGTGCTGGGTGTAGGAACATACAGCAGAATCAGTCACTGCACACATGGACATACCCCAGTATTGCTACTGTCTTTCTGGTATCTAGACATGTAGTATGTTGCCAGACTGTGGGATATGATGTGTGAGGGAGCAGTAGTTAATGCAGGCCATTATGGGTGGGCTGGATCTGTACATCCATGTATCTAGTCCTGTAATGTTTTCACCTTTTGTTGTCTTTTAGGAACCATGTACCACAGAAGACATGCCACCTTCTCAGATGCAGAGAATGACATAATAGTGGATGGACTGAGACAGCAACATCAGATCCTGTTGTCCAGGGATGAGGTATAATTGGGAACAAAGGGCAGTATTGTGGGCAGGCCTTGTGCAGGATGTCAATCAGATTAGCCAACAGAAAAGGACCTATGAGCAGGTCTGACAGCAGGCCACAGACATGCTGATGTTGCCAGGGATTATGCCGTCACTGGTGGAGGGCTTTATCAAACCTGAAACTTACATTTAATGAAAGGGGATATGCTGATAGTATGACAGTTGGGATCCTAGATGAAGCTACTTCATGGAGAGACAACATAGGGAAACTATATTTTTCACTATCAGATGAAAGGAAAAGACTTCCTAAGCAAAATAAGGATATTGTTAGATGTTCTGCATACTATACTAGTGATATAAATATAGTAATTAAGAAGAATTGGTGTATACTAACACAGAACCCTGAAATTAAACAAATAGTAGGAGAAAACCCTAACTTTATATTTAAAAATAAGAAGTCATTAAAAAGGATGTTATGCTATCCTAGTGAAAACATGGGGCAGGAAATAGATGCTATAAAAGGCATCAAACCATGTGGTAACTGTAATCAATGTGAATATATCAGTAGAGATAATAAGTTTTTTCATCCTGATACCAAGTGAACATATGAATTTAATACAGCAGCAAACTGCAACATAAATAATGTGGTTTATTTAGCAGTCTGCAATTTGTGTTCGGCCTTCTACGTAGGCTAAACCAATAGAAAGTTAAGGTTCAGGATAAGGGAACACTTATCACACATTAGGAACATAACCCCAATAAATTCACTAGCTAAGCATGTGTCTTCTCAAGGAAATGATCATAATTTCTCTTTTTTTGGTAGTAGAGCATTAATCAAACCCAGTAATAGGGGTGGTGATATATGTAATTACACTGAGACTTCTGAAACCAGATGGATTATAAGGCTAAGGGCAAATAAGGGGAACGGTTTAAATAACAGGGTACCCCTGAAGCCAGTGTTAAAGAACAGGAAACTGTTCAAGTAAGGGTTCTATGAAATACATACAGTCTTGGTTTGTAGAATTAGTGCCATATTGTTGTTTATTTATGTTCTTTAAAATGCATGTAGTATCTTATAAAGAATGTTTGCAGTTTTTATATATGTTATTTCTTGAAAATTCTTCTAAGTCATATACAGTTTTGACAGCAATACTTTTTATTTTTTACATATGTTTCTGATAGTTTTTTTGAGACATGTTCTAGATTATTTATAAAATACACACACACACACACACACACACACACACACACACACACACACACATATATATATATATATATATATATATATATATATGCACATTTTATGAAAAAATATATATGGTTTAAATATTGCTTTGTGTTACTGTTCTAGTATTATATACTATTGCTTATTAGGATGTTGTCATGTGTAAAGCTACTATTATAAGACAGAAGATGGCTGCTTAATTGATTCTTTTACTCTAATTGGCTGGACTGCATTTTGAAAATGAAAATGGCCATGATGTTTTTTCATAAGGTCTGATGAAGTAATATGTTTATAAGGAAAGCACTTACCTACGTGAAATAAAGTTTCATTTGAATTTTATTTATGCTCTGACTGGTCTGGTGTATGGTATCTTCATGAATTGGTTATGGACTTATATGGTGTCAGTGAGTGTAGGCACTGGCCATAGCCAGAGAGCTGGTGAGGTCCCATACAGGTGGATCGACAGGGGTGCACATCTGAGGACTACTGTCCATCCACCACCTGTTGCAGGTGTCACATCATGGGTTACTCAGCATACGTTTCAGGCCATGATGGAGGCACAGGCACATTCTGAATGCAACACCAAATGGATGCTTATGGTTATGGACACAGCACAGTCTGACATCCATGACTGCCTCAACTGCATTGAGGACACCCTGGATCAGTTCACTGATGCAGTGGACAGATAGTGAGCTAAGACAGTGTCTGTCTTGGACTGTACATTGTCTGTGATGGAACATCTGGTTGGAGTCAGGCATTGGACACATGGATTTCAGTACCTGCAGCGCTACAATGGGAAGCGCGCTGCACACACCATGACTTGGCAGGCCATGGGCATGTGGTCCTAGCAGTCCCATGGGGGACACAGCCCCAGCAGACAGCAGTCACCATCAGTTACTAGCACCAAATCTGACCTTGGGCACAGTAGTGCCAGTACTAATCCTACCAGAGCCAGTTCCCACATTTGTGGCCGGAGATGGTAAACTGTCCACTCTACCACATTTGGTCCACAGCTGTCCAGCATACACATGTGTAAGGCTAGCACTGATCTTGACTGTGTACACACACACAGTCAAATACTCCTGTCACATGCTGGTCACCAACAGACATACATGGCACATCTCCATGGCCCATCTAACCTGCACCCCTTTCTGACTCACACATGCTGTCAACTGTTTGGCACAGCCTAGGCCTCCAGCATCCCCACACCACACCCTGTGCATGTGATGATAGCTGTGCAACATCCTTGCCATCCGTGTTATCAATGCAGGGAAATTCTATGCGTGTGATGCACAGGGTATATACAATACTTGACATAGAATTGTATAGTACAGTATTGTTTTGCCATGCCACTTATTATAGGCCACAGTGGATACTGAATGCAGAGATGTGTCATGACTACACACCATAATTTGTGTATCTTCGTTGCATGATGTTGGACTGGCAGTAGGGTTACATAATAGCAGGTGTTTTATGGACCTGTGTATGATTCTGTTCCAGGAGTCTGAGAGGATAAACTATGGACACATGGCAGCAATACAGCGGCACAAGATGGCATGCCAGTACAGCAGAAATAAGACATCAGCAAGGTACATTAGTATACGTGCAATGGCTCCCTAAGTGCATATGTGTAGAGCAGTCTATCAGGGACAGTGGGCGGCAGTCAGTATAACCATGCATTCATACTTTGTGATAAGGTCTGCTACCCTTGCTACATGTCACTTGGGTTTTGTAAACTTACAAATCTAGGAGGTGTAGTGATGGAGTTGACACATCTACAAATATCTTGTGTCCGTGTCAGGCAAGTGGTGGGCATCAGTTATAATTAAGTAGAGGAAGGTCATTTAGGGACAACAGCTAGTCACAGGGCCATAAAATGCAAAATTCTTGTACAGAGATAGCCCATATGTGCATGTCCATAGTGCTGCAAGGGGATATACATGCAAACACACACACACACACCCACACACACACACACACACACACACACACACACACACACACACACACACACACATACACACATATGTGGCTAATGTGAGATTAGAACCCCTACCTTTCTACTATTACACACTATAGCTCACAGTACTTATTGCATGTACCACAAGTTGCTTCTGTTCTATATGTGATTGCAGACACAGCACTTTTGAAGTACACAAAGTAGCCTTGTGTTGGACAGCATGTGTGGCCTGCAGAGTGATATTGCTTGGTACTTTTATTGTATCTAGTGTCCTAGGAGTGGGATACCTGTTAATATCCCTGCTATGTGTGTACAGTTACCAGTATGGCCATATGTGGCTGGTTGTAGTTAGACAGGCAAACATGTGGCCAGGGACAATGTGGCCTGTCCACGGCATGCTTTGAAACCATTGTACCTTACAACACCTGCTCCCCTTTGTCTGTCTACAAGGTGACATTCTGCAGGCAAAGGGGTCTGTGGGTGAGTGAATTATGTACTCTTGCAACTTTGGTCTGGTTCCTTCAGACAACTGTTGTAGTGTGTATGTGCAGATAACCTCAGCATTTCAGAGGTATGTGAGGACATTCTTGCATCCCCCCCCCCGGCACACATACACACACACGCACGCTCATATATATATATATATATATATATATATATATATATATATATATATACATACATACAGATATAGATATAGCTATAGCTGTAGATATAAATGCGTATAACAGAGATGTTTCTTTTATATATATATATATATATATATATGGTTCTACCTGACATAGTCGAAACCACACAACACCGACAACCACATCACCGACACCACATATTCGACAGTCCATAAACACGAAACCACACATAACCGACAATCTAAATAACCGACGGTACACAAACACGAAACCCCATACACTGCACACACCACAATAACAATTAAAAACAAAACACATCCCCATTCCACAAACCACACACACAACACAAGCACACCAAAATCCTTACAAGCCCACACTAAACCTTACCTAACCCTAAGGTCCGGCTACCCACTATCGACATACACTACCCGCTCCCTAACCCTCCCTAACACTTAACACCCCTATCGCCTCCCTAACCCTAACTCACTTAACCCACCCCTATCGCCCCTAACCCTAACTCACTTAACCCCCCCTATCCCCACAGACCACACTTACCTGCCTCGCACCCTAACGTCCGTCACATACTCACACAGCCTTCCCATGTCGGCATCCTCGGCGTTGGTGTTGTCATCCGTCGTGTCGGGTCTTCTGTCGATGTTCTGCCACCGCGATTCAAGGCCGGTCTTCTTCACTTTCGATCTTCTGGAGCTCCGATGTCGGTCTTCTGCGCTGTCGACGAAGTCAGGTAGAACCATATATATATATATATATATATATATATATCTATATATATATCAGTATTATATGTATATGTGATACATCCTATATCAGTATTATATGTATATGTGATACATCCTGATACATATACTAATCATATGTGAGGGACATAAGGACAGGCAGATATGCATACATAACTGTCTGTATTTACAGATGTATTTACACATAGCAGGTCTTTGTGAGGAAGAGGCAACAGACTTGTGCTCAAGTTAGCTAAATGTAGGAGCATGTCCAGTAGGACTGTCAGTACTTACAAGGTGACTCCAGGCAACAGCTACCTGTACTCCAGTCTGGGATTTTGTGTGCTGCAGATATTGGCTGCTGCACCTGTTTCAACAGTACAGCACTTCCCTGAAATTGTCCAAGGCATTCCTTGGCTGTGTGTTGTACTTATATGTGACTGGGATACATAATGCAACACTACACATAGGGTGACAGTCTGCATACCTCTCATTGTACATGTTTTTTGCAGAATGTCCAGCATTTCATCCTATATGTCTGGTCTGTTCCTCACACATTTGTGGTGTTCTGGTATAATATTTATAATGCAGTCACTGAATTGTACTAACTATTGACACATTTAAGTAATGGCGTTTACATCTTGCAACTATTCTTTTCTGTTGCAACCTGCTGTTATACTAGTCACCTTCTAGGTTCATCAGAGCATGTGTAATGTCTGCCTGTAGTTTTGGCCCTTTCTCCCCCCATTCTCTGACTTTGTCCAGCTTTCTTGCAGTAACAGATTGAGGAGTATGACAGTCGGTGAGTGTCTCACATGCAAATGATGTGGATGATGCCAAACTCAAACCATCAACACCATCACCCATGCTAATGTCCCCAGCCCAGAGAGGCACATCAGCCACCAGAGAGAGAGGTGTCATTCCTCACACAATCAACAGCATAGAGACATACAGTGTCACCCTTGAGTTACATGAGACATACAATGTGTGGCCAGGTTCTATGTCACACTCCTGGAATTGGCTGGTCTGCTGGTATATCATTGCAGACTTACTGTTACAGCAGTTGCATGGGAACACTGATATGTTGGGGTGGGAGAAGAAAAGCACATGATCTGCTGGCATAGATAGTAGAGCAAATATCATGTGAACCCACTGTTTAACATCTCCCCTTGAGTGCTGTAGTGAATATTCTAACCATGAGGCCTAGTGAATATTATGGAAAACATACTATTGGACGGGGTATCTGTAGTCCCATATGGATGTTGCAACACTCCAAATAGCCCACTATATTCCTTGCATACATGGAGCAGGTCCATATATACGATAGCATATTACAGCACTTCTTACAAGTAGTGTGCAGGTGAGTGCCTTACCTTGCAAATGCAGCAGTTGACAGAACTGTAGTTAAGGGCTGACTCTGTCTGATGCACGCTGTCACAGGCAATACATGGTTAGGTACAGGTTGAGTTGGTTACCTGGCATCATTTTTACTATATGTATGCAAGTCGGAGTAAGGTGTCAGTCCCTAGGGCCCTGGGTTGTCAGTGTATGTTCTATGCATTGTGTCTTTGCCAAGTCTAGGGCATACTGGTCATGCCTATATCTGCCTACAGGGAAATCCTCAGGGGTTTCCTCTTCTGAGTCCCACTGTGGGCATGGCGGTGGGGACCTAGGCATTGGTGGAAGGCTGTGTATCCCTTCCCTTTGCTGATCCTGCTCCAACTGTTTACATGGGATCATATTGTGTAGCACGGTGCATACTGTGAACATCTGTGCACATGTGGCTGGAGACTACTGCAGTGCTCCACCAGATATATCAAGGCACCAGAACCATGACTTCAGCAACCCAAACACACACTCTGTGATGTTCCTAGTTTGTGTGTGTGCCTCATTATGGCATTCTTCTGTGGGTGTGTGTGCATTTCTGATGGGTGTCATCATCTATGGTTCAAGTGCGCAGCCAGCATCCTCCATTAAGTGGCTGTGTGGGATGTCCCCCCTAGCAAACATCTGGTACAGCTGTGATGCATGCCAGATATGGGATTCATTTTAACTGCCAGGGCTGTCAGCACACACATTCATGGTAATGCTTTGGGCATTGCACATGACCTGACAGTTGATGGAGTGATACCCCTTGCGGTTGATCTAGATTCTACCCTCCTCACTGGGTGGTGCCTTTATATATAAATGAGTGCAATCTATGGCACACAGTAGCTCAGGGTAGTGTGCTACATGATAGAAGTGTTGCATAGTGCTGGCCCTCTCCTCAGGGGAGTGGGGAAAATAAATGTGTTCACTGACATGTGGCATTATGACATCCAGGAACTTGTGGAGTACCCTGGATGCTAATGCCTGTGAAACCCTCATCATGTCCCAAGATGGTCTTTGGAATGTACATGTAGCTAGTACCCTAAGAGCTACTCATGCCTTTGTTTCCACTGGGCTGGGTTCCCCTCTATTGGCTCTGGGTCAGAGTTGAGGGCAGCAGAACTCAGTAATTTCTTGCAGTATGTCCCTGTCCACCCTGTAGTTCTCTACAATCTCCAGCTCATGTAGCTCCTGGAAGTTTGCCCTGGGTCTGAACACTCGTCTCCTTCTCAATCTAGGCCTATTGTCAGCCGCAGTAGCAGTAGCATTGACCTCAGCATCTAGCACATACAGATGTAGCAGACCTGCAGCAGCCCCTAGTATTCCTTCAGTTAAAAATCCCAAGTCTGTACTCCACTGGTGCAGAGTATGGGGGTGAAATCAGACTGTAGGGTGTATGCAACCTTTATAGTGCTCTGTTGTAAGTGCAGCCTGTATGATTCGCTACCTATGATGTATTCCACCTGCGAAGTATATCATTATGGAATAATAATGGCCATAGTTTTAGTGAGACAAGGGTCATCAGTAATTAACATTCCATTGGTTTTCTCAGCCAAATTTTTTTTGGACAGCTTTCCTCACTCAGCACTGCTGCACACTGCAGAAACACATGCCGCAAAGGTAAGCAAAGCTCAGCAGTCACTGCACACACCCCCATGAAATATCACACTCAGCACGGTGGTGCAGCATGCAAACACACGGAAACACATGCTCTGAAGGTAAACAAAGATTAGCAGACACTGTTCACACCTCCCTGCTCAGCAGAGTGCCATGCCATGCAAACAGGCACTGTTGAGCTCCAGTGAGCTTAGAAGTCCTCAGACACACAGACCCCTTTATTTCAGCTACATCTTCTCTGGACACCAACATGGCTCTATGCCTACATGCATAGGATCAGGGGACACGGATACCCATTTTTGCTATTCAGTTACCCTACCTCATTTCCATAGGGGTCAGTGCACACAACCTGGAAATGACATGGTTCCAGGCCTTGCCTCATAAGTAGCAGAACTATTCCACTATTGTAGATACTCCATGCAGACTCCTATAATACTTTACTGTTGCATACTAATGAATTTGTTTTTTACACTCTTCTTTTATTTTTTTTTTATTTTTTTTATAGGGGTTGGGAGGGTGGCCTAATGGTTAAGGTGTTTGCCATACAAACACAAGGTGCAGGGTTTGAGTCTCACAAAGGATAATTGGCTAGGCTTAAAAATGGCTCTCAAGGGCAGTTAGCTTAGTACTAACCTATGAACCTATAAAAGCATGTTTGCACACTGTGGTGTGTTGTGCAAACATGCTCACATCATTAAAAAATGTAATTATTTCCCATACAGTTTTGGACACATGGTGGATAATTTTGTACATATCTGTGCCTCCTATGCTATTTCTGTCCAACGAACTACACTTTTGCATCCCCGGTTTTCTGTTTAAAATCCTGTACATGGAATTTGTCTGTGTACACTATGTACACCAACATGGGGTCTACAGAAATGCCTGTCTGCTTGCTGGATCACTCTACCTCCCTCATTTGCATGCAATTCACCTGTTTATGTGGTGATTTTTATGCCATGGATACGTCCATGTTGGCACATGTGTGCACACCGTCCAGCTCTATTTACTGAATTGCAAATCTGCTTACTTTCCTGTAAGCAGTGTGCCACAATGCCTAAACAGAAAAAAGCCCATGTAGGCTTTATTAAACTCCCCCCAATTGAGTATTTATGTTATGCCTGGACATCTGATTTTCATTTTTGGGCAGTTCCTCTGAACTACAACCTTTATTTGAGGCTTAACTTAAGAAGGCTCTTGCAATTACTTTTGGCTATTACAATTCTCATAGTTTATATTTCCTTGTGGAAGTGCCATTATTAACAGTTTTATCTGGCCATCTTTTTGAAGTTTTGAAATATTTTTCTTCCATGAATGTTAATAATCTATCTTATACATTAGTCCACTTTCTCCATGAGTAACTGAGGATATTGGCTTGGCTACTTTCCAGTAACGTCAGCATCACAGACAGTTCCATGTCTTTTGTATTCATGCTTTATGTGCAGGTTCTAAATCTATTAGTCCTTCACAGTTTCTATGACAGCAGTATTTACATTCCTTCTGAATTCTCTCCTGACTTTGCCCTACTTTGTATTGTATTGTAGATATCAGCAATACAGCTGAAATAGATAATCTGCCTTTCAGTCTTCTCATTAACAAGTGAAATTATGAAAATAAAGAGGTCCTTGAAATAAGGAGTCCTGTATTCCCAGTTAGCAAGATGGCAGTCATGAAGAATTTTAATAATGATCTTTTTCAATACATATATTAGTTTTCATGTGTGCCTTCATCTGTCCATTTTTGGGGGGTATTAAGAGTTTCATTTCATATGTCAGCAACAAGTTTGATGAATTCATGATTTTGTTTGAAAGACGATTTTGAGATAAGAAAACATATGTTTTTCTGCCTTCTGAGGAATGTAGACTTTACTTCAGTAAATGCACTAGCACTTTTAATACTCCTATTTTGATTATTTCATTGAACTTGGAATAATATTAAGTGATTATGAGATACTTGGCTTTTTTACCTAGAATAAATTATTACTTATTTGATCTTGATCCTTGAAAGATTTTATATTTTGTATTGTGTAATTTCTTTGATCAGACTTTTGTTATGGTATGCATTACAGATGTCACAGCTACTCAATTTTTGTACTGTATGAGTTTGCGTTCCTGGCCAGCACACTAAATCTTTTGATGTTTTCCCCCTTTCATTATTTGGTAATATGATTCATGTAGCTTTGTCTTCTCGTTTTAGCATTTGCTACTATGTTGTCATCTTATTCCTTCTTTAATAAAAATAAACCTAATTAATGTCATCCTCCCACTTACAGTATATTTAAATGTTTTTTGCAAGTCAGTCATCTCTGAAATACTTTTACTCCTAGTATTGGTAACTCCAGTATTACTCAAGAATTTAGTTATTCTGATAGTTTTTCTTTACTCTGTGGTATATTATTCTTAAACTACAACCTTATGCTATTAATAACAGTGCACTTTTCAGCTAAGCATTTTCTTTCCTGCATCTATTAAAGCTCTTGATCCATATACAAATATTATGTTCTGTTTTAGGATCACAGTTCCTATTTAATGTAGACAGATGTAAACTTAAATTGGATTATTTACTCAAGGTATTTTTAATACTGTGCAACTGAAACTAGTTTCTTGAGCCTTTCAAAACTCTTTTCTACTTAAGAGTTCCAAATTTTATTAACACATGAATAATGATTCCTGTCATGCTTGTAACCTCATCTAGTATATATAAGACTTTTTCTGGGTGCTAGTATAATAGCAGAACTCACTGCTTCATTCCCTTGCAGGATAGAAAAGCTGGAATTGACCAATCATTCTCAGCTTCCTTCATTATCTTCTGAAGCATCTGGTGTACTAGTCAACCATGTACCATCTGTGACAGTGGCAAGTCTTCATTTGTTTGTGTCCTGGAGTCATTTTCTGTATGTTCAATTTTCCATTATGTGAATCTCTTTTTATCTGCGTTCATGTTTTTTTCTTTTCTATGTTAATCTGTTTTTAGTATGTGTACATGTAATGTTATGTATTTTTATTACATGTACAGCTTTTGACAAGGTTATGCATCTTTCAGTTAACAGCTTGTCTCTTGATTTACTATTAGTTATACCACAAAATATTCGGCATTAGTTTAATGATGTTTGTATCTCACCAAATTTTCTTCAGGTCAATAAAATAAGCATCAATAGCCTCTGTAATATATTGCTACATGAAGCTTCCTGTTGTTGCAATAAAGAAAAAAAAGGTAGGTCATTTCTACACCAGAACCATGACCAAGGATGTAATTCCTCTGATCCTTCCATCCCCAAACACATATAAAATAAATCCAAATAAGATAAAATAAACCAGAAATAATGGTAGTGATATAAAATAAATTCAAATAAATGAGTGGTAAACTTTAATTAATGTAAATAATTATATACTGTTTGCTTGTTTGTTTTCAAATATCATTTTTTCTTGATATTTTTATTTATTTTGTTTTTTAAAGCAGTTTATATGCCTTCCCTTCTCATGTGATGTACATGTCTTGACGATCACATTTACTTTATTTCCGTTGTTGCTTTATGGGCCTGAGTCATGGCTGAAATGGGTCTGCAGACAAACCTACTTCTGAGTTATGAAGTTCAATTAATAAACAAATAAATAATTTGCCTTGTAAACAATAAATGGCAAATGCATGTTAATCTCATAGTTTTTGCTGGGTGGCTCTCTTCTCGATGCTATTTTTTCCTTTCATTTTCAGGGAAAGTAGAAGAGTTAATTATCTGCTTGTCTATTTCTCCATTAGATGCACAAATGTAGTACATGATATCTTTCCAGGTTTCTCAGCCATTTCACCCAAATTAGTAATACATTCAATTTTCTGAGTTTAGAACTTCCAGTCTCCTGCTAAGTTTCAGTGAAGTGAGAAGATTTCTATTAGTGCAGACAGAAGAACATTGTTCCCTTTAAATCTTAATGATGCTCTTTTAAACACATAATTTTTGGAAAAAAATCCAAGTTTTGTGACGCAGTGGGGTAAAGCCATGACTATGATCCTGATGACATGACTTCAGTTAGCTACTATTTGGTGGAGGGGCCTTGTGGGAAGGTTACAAATGAGTGACTGCTTTTGGCTCTTTCATCCTATGGGTTGGTATGTGGCTCTGTGTTTCCACTTCGGTGACATGTAAAATGATCAGAGAAGTGTTAAACCCATCAAGTCTGAACCTGATGATCACATATTGCCATTATGCAAATTTATGAGCTGGTAAAACCAGCATGCAGAGGCACACTTCCAGGGTCAAACAGCACACAGTGAAGCTCAGAGAACCATTGCAAGGGATGGATACAGTAAGAAGATGGACAACAAGCTGGCTTGCTCCATACTACCTGACTCTAGCCACTTGGGGTGGATGAATTTGCTGATTAGGCTACCCAGGCAGGAATGAATTGGCTGTTGGTTTCTTTCAAAACCCAAGGATAGCTGTAAGCCATATCTTTGAACAACTGTGCAAACTGGATGCTAGAATGGGATCAGCCATGCATAGTCCTGTTAAAGCAGAAGACAAAAGGGAAAAAAAATTAAAGCAAATTATTTCTGTATTTCTGCAGATAAATTTCTCCTCTGTAATGTTGTACATTGACTGTGGAAGTGTGGCAATGGGGACAAAAATGCAAGCACACACAGAGCATGTAGTATAACTTCCACAATATCTTCAATTTAAATCAACATTATAGAAGAAATGCAAATCACATGACATACAGCTTCCTGTTGTTAGCATTTTAAGCATTTAGAGTTAAACGTTCCACATTTAAAACAGTTATAGTCCCTATATAGCATCTAACAAAGAACAATTTCTATAAAATAAATGCAGCTGTCTTGCCAGCAGACCACTTGCCTGTGCCTAATATAGCACAGTATGATAGTTTTCAGTAAGTACCGATATGCTGTATAATGAGAGCTTATAGTATCAAGGAAAAAATAGCTCAGCTAGTGAAAGCAAATTGCCTTTTCCTTGATTATAGACCTATTGCACTTTAACTGCACTTACAATTCAATGTACTTTCTTTATATGGCAAACAGTAGGCTGAAATATTAATAGGAATAAAGGCTGACATTGTCGCATGTGGAACAAAGCAAAGTTTTAGTATTTGCCATAATAAAGCCTTTCCTTCTGAGAACCATGTGAGTCTGCTAAAAACAAATCAGGCTATACTAGGCTGGTAAGATTTGTTCTTTGATTTTAAAGTTTTCACATGGCACTCTACTGTTCACAAGTAGTGCTTAGACCATTTTACAGAAAGTAAAAAGGATGCAAAAAAACATTCAATAATGCAAATCAGTAAAATTGTCTCATTCACAACACAATAAATAAATAAAATAGTGTCATCATTATTTTTTAATTCTAGCACTGCTTTCTTAGATTTCTAAATATTACTGTTTTTTCTTGACTTGCCAGAAAAAAAGTGAAGGCATACACTACATAAAATAAGTATTCATTTCATTAAGGAGAGAAAGGAGAAATAAGCTGATTTTAAATCACAGGTGGAAGACAATTGAAACCCAGAAAGAAAACTTTGGACACAAACGTTTATATATATATATATATATATATATATATATATATATATATATATATATATATATTCACTTTATAATCTCAAAATACTGAATTATCAATGTCAATATTTCGAGACTATAAAGCTGAAAAATGAAAAAAACGAAAACCAAAACCTTGAAACCCAAAACCACGACTGTTATAGCACACATACAAACACAAGTACACCTACCTCTGCACAACATAAACACACACACACACACACCCTTACTAAAAGAAGGGAGGGCAAGCCTCCTGCACCCCCATGTGGGGGGTTGCAACCCCCACAACCCCCTTACTTATATATACTAACTCTGAGGTTGCACTAAACACCAACACACACAAAACCCACCATCAAACATTACACACCCCCCACGCACAAACACACATCACAGAGATAAAAACACCACCACTCTCAACACTGACACACTCACACTCTCACCTATGAACCCTAACCCACACCTAACACTGCCCGACACACTCACAAACACACAAACCCTCCCCAAAACCCTTAAAAACACCACACTTACCTAATGCGCCATAAGTACCGTGGGTTCGACATTTCCGAGTTCGATATTCCGCAGTTCCGTACATCTGCAGATTCAACATTTCAGTATTTTGAGATTCCAAAGTGTTTATATATATATATATATATATATATATATATATATATATATTATTGCAAGTGGTAACATTTGAATAAAGCCACATACATTTACATAAAAGTCACATATGCTGTTTATCAGACATTATTTTAATCAGGAGTGTCACCACAAGAGCTTTAAAAGGAAAAACATTTTTTTACAGGAAGCTGGATATGCACACAGCCTACTAATTGTGCACTGGTCAGAGTATAATGGGTCTGTTAATCACATTTCTGTCAGAGGAATAACTTGCAGAATGCATTTAGTCTGTAAACAATTCTTTACACTGTGCTCAGTGAAGGGTAGACAGAACAATAGTGCATAGGTTCATAGGTTCATAGGTAGGTACTAGGCTATCAGCCCTGGAGCCTATACAAGCCCAGCCAAAAAGGTACCCTGGCTTTTGCCACCCAAGAAACTTATTTTCCTGAGCCACTGTCGAGCAGAGCCACAGAGGTGATCCCCGGAGTGAATTTCTTATTTCCCATCCAATCATCGAGATTTTTCTTCAAGAGTGCTAATGAGGAGCTTTATTTGATATAGATAGGTAGTTTATTCCAGAGTATGGGAAGTCTCTGGGACAGGAATCTATCCCGCCGGCATGTTCTGTTTATTGTGGTGACAAGGTTTATGTCCCTAGAGTGTGTAGCTCAGAGGGGATTGAGATTTCTTTAAGTGGAGCATGTCCAACAGCTCTGGGTTTGACATAGCTTTGTATGTTAGGCAGAGATCACCTCTGAGTAGGCGATATGCGACGGATTAAAGCTGAAGTTTATTGAGACGGTCTGCGTAGGGCATCTGTTTGCGGCCAGTAATCCTCTTTGTGAGGTATTTCTGTGGCCTTTCCAGTTGTTGTAGATGTCTTGTGTGGTACATACCAAAAGGGGCGTTGTACTCTATAGTGGGTCTAATGAGTTATGAGTAAAGGGGAACAATGACCTCTTTTTTCCTGGATGAGAAACCTCTTGTGATGAGGTGTGCCACATAGAAGGATTTCCTGAGTGCTGTGGCAATGTGATTATCAAAGGAGAGACTACTGTCCACCTGTGTCCCAAGGTCTCTTATCACACTTTTGGTGTTAAGTATACTACCACCTATGTTGTAGTTCATGGGTACAGAGTTTTTACCAAAGGGGATGACAATTCACTTTTTAGCATTGGGCTTGAGGCCATGGCTTTGACACCAGGCATCTGTCTCAGTGAGGCCCTTTTGTAGGATGTCCCCATCGTTAGGAGTTTCGATTATGGATCCTAGTTTGCAGTCATCTGCAAACTTCATTAACCAGAGACCTTCTGTGTTAGCCTGTACTTCAGAGAAGTAGATACCAAACAGGAGAGGACCCAGGACTGAACCCTGTGGTACTCCACTTGTCACTGGTCTGCAGTTGGATTTGAAGTCTGCTACTTTCACAGTGTGGGTTCTGTCAGTGAGCAGTTGACAACCCATCTTGTGACACGGGGATTTATACCTAGTTTAGTGAGTTTATCTATAATTCCAGAGTAGGGGATGGTGTCAAAAGCCTTGGCAAGATCTAGATAGGCTGTGTGAACCACCTTATCCTTGTCTATGGCTTTGGTGACTGCTTCAAATAAGTCTATCAGGTTTAGGAGACATGATCTGCCTTTTACAAACCTGAACTGGGTGGGGTCCAGAGTTTGGAGATTACCAGTGTCTTTGTTTATAAGTTCCATGATGATACGTTCCATGGCCTTGCAGACCAGGCTCATCAGGCTAATGGGGGCGGTAGTTCCCAGGGTCAGTGGTGGATTCCCCCCTTGTGGAGTGGGACAACCGTCGCTGTGCACCATTCAGCAGGCACAGAGCCTGAGGTGAGGCTATGATCGAACATGGTACTTAGGTGGGGTGCCAGTTCGTTCTGTAGTTCATGTAGAATGCAGCCTGGGATGTTGTCTAGTCCCATGGATGCTGTGTTCTTGGCTTTGGAGAGTGTGTTTTTTACCTGTGCAGCCGTGATTACAGGAACTTTGCATTCTTCCGGTATAGAGATGGGCTCTTTAGGGGGTGAGAGGGGGGTAAAGTTAGCACTGAACCTATCTGCCAAGATGTTGGCAATATCAGTTGGGTCTGTATATTTAGTGCCATTGTGCTGTAACTCAGAGCAGATCTGAGTGTTGCCATTGAGATTCTTGACATAGCTATAGAATGCTTTGTGGCTGTCTTTAGAATGATTGGCGATTTTGTTTTCGTAACTAGCTTTGGAGGATTTTATCAGGGATCGCAGCTTTTTACTGAGGCTGACCAGGGAGCTCCTCCACTCATGGGATTTTACTCTCTTTTGCAACAGTTTCTTCCTTCTGTTGTACAGTTTGTTTTTGGCAGGGGACCACCAGATTGGCTTCCTTTTTTTGGAGGATAGCATCTTGGTTCTGTTTGGGATAGCACGATCAATGCACTCATGTAAGTGCTTATAAAGTGCAATTGTGTAAGATTCAGTAGTCGTAACTGTACTGTCCATCTGCATGGGTGTCATGAAGTTCACCACTTCTGTCTTAAGAAGCATGAAGTTGGCTTTGGAGAAAAATGTTACCATGGTTTCCTTAATGGGGGGGGAGCAGGATGTGGATATTTAGGGTAATTAGCTTATGGTCAGATCAGATCAATAAGGCGTTGACTTCAGGTGTGGAACACCGGTCACTCATGTTGGTAATGACTAGATCTAGGATATTGTTGCCCCTGGTGGGGTGTGGATAAGTTGATCCAGGGTATTGGAGTTTATGAATTCCAGAAAGCGTTAAGTGAAGGAGTTGGTACAGGAGTAGTTTTCCCAGTTAATGGTGGGGTAGTTGAAATCGCCCATTATTAGGGTGTTTGGTTGAACCCTAATATTTTCCAGTACATCAAGAAAAGAGGAGTGGGAATCCTGGGGCATGGTGGGTGATCTGTAGCAAGCTACAATTTGAATTGCAGTTTTACCCAGAGTTAGTTGCACTTGGATAACCTAGGCTGCATTATGCTGAGCAGCTAGCCTAGATGTGTGGATATCCTTAATGAATATGGACACACCTCCACCTTTGGTGTTCTGGTCCAGGTTACATGGCCGAAAAGTGTGGTATGAGTGATAGCCTGGTAGTGCAGGCGTGCTCTCTGGAGCCTTGAATGAGGTCTCTTGATATTTCACTGCACATATCTTCTGGGACTGCCAGAGCTATAGCTGGGTCCCTGCAGAACATTGGCAAATAGATTCATAAGCAGTAAAACGGTTAATATTTGAAGAAAGTATGCCAAAACACATAACATAGCAGTTTTTATGCCATGTATGTCATCAGTATGATTTGCCCTGGAAGGAATGGCCATAGTGTCAAAACATACATCAGAGTAGCCTGTTTGCCACACATGTAAAAGGCACAGTTAGCACAAGAAGGGACATAGTGATTCAATAGCAGAAAAGATGACATAATGTGCTTCCTCCATTTGATTAGTGCAGTCACAGAATGAAATAAACAGACATTAGGTGATGATGAAATGTAACATAGTAGTCTGTGAATGTGTACGATTCTAAAGAGAGCTGTTAGCATTTGGAGCAAAAGAGCATATCAAGGAATGTGAGCAGTGCTTTGACATGTGACCTCTGTATGTGAAAGTGCTGAGCAAGATTACAACCTATCACTGTGGGCATGTAATATAGTATAGTGTATGCCTTGAATGTACAAGGTGCCCAGCTGTTCACCATAATTGCATGTCAAGCGGAGGTAGTGGGAGAAACCAGATATTTTCATGTGTGTGCATGCATGCAAATATGTGTATTTGTGTCCGTGTGTGTGCATGTATGTGTGTGTGTGTGTGTGTGTGTGTGTGTGTGTGTGTGTGTGTGTGTGTGTGTGTGTGTGTGTGTGTGTTTGCATATCTATATGTCTTGTGTGTGAACAATGTATGAGCTAGAGTTTGCAGTATTTATACATATCTGTGAATTTTTGTGCCTGTGTGTTTGTGTGTGCCTGTGTGGATGTACATTTCTGTGTACATGTATACACACACACACACACACACACATACACACACACAGAGATATATATATATATACATATATATGTATATATATATATATATATATATATATATATATATATATATGTGTGTGTGTGTGTATATATATATATATATATATATATATGTAAAACCTAGCCACTGAGGATGCACAAGCCAGTGCATTTCTTTGTGCCGGTCCCAAGCCCAGATAAATTGGGAAGGTTGCATCAAGAAGGGCATCCGGCATAAAACTTTGCCAAAACATTCATGCGTACAGCAGTAAATCAGTAAATATTTATATACCGGACCGATCGAGGCCTCGGTTAACAACGACCACCACCAGTACTGTTAGCCAACAGGGTGCTGGCAGAAATTGGGCTACTGTTGGCTGAAGGAGGAGAAGAGGGGGAAGGTATGGCTGAAGGGTGGAAGAGAGGGGAAAGGCTAAGACTGTGGCAGTGAGGGTCGGAACTTTGAATGTTGGCAGTATGATTGGTATAGGGAGAGAGCTAGCTGATATGATGGACAAAAGTAAGGTTGGTATATTGTGTGTGCAAGAGACCAGATGGAAGGGGAGTAAGGCTAGGTGTATCAGAGGTGTGTTCAAATTGTTTTATCATAGTGTAGATGGGAGGAGAAATGGCATGGGAGTTTTCCTGAAGGAACAGTATACTAAGAGAGTTTTGGAGGTGAAAAGAGTGTCAGATAGAGTGATGTTTATGAAGCTAGAAACTGATGGCCTAATGATGAATGTTGTTAGTGCATATGCGCCACAAGTTGGGTGTGCAATGGATGAGAAAGAAAAATTTTGGAGTGAGTTGGATGAAGTGGTGATGACTGTACTCAAGGGTGAGAGAGTGGTATTTGGAGCAGATTTCAGTGGGCATGTTGGTGAAGGGAAAAGAGGGGATGTGGAAGTGATGGGTAGGTATGGTGTTAAGCAACGGAATGCAAAAGGTCAGATGGTAGTGGATTTTGCAAAAAAGGATGGACATGGCTGTGGTGAATACGTCTTTTAACAAGAGGGAGGAGCATAGTTTGACATTCAACAGTGGAGGAAGATGCACACAGGTGGATTATATCTTACGTAGGAGGGCCAGTTTGAAGGAAATTGGAGACTGTAAAGTGGTGTCCAGGGAAAGTGTAGTTAGGCAGCATAGGATGGTGGTTTGTAGGATGACATTGGTGATCAAGAAGAGTAGGAGGAGTGTAAAGGCAGCAACAAGGATCAAATGGTGGAAATTGAAAAAGGGTAATTGTGAGGTGGAGTTCAGGGCAGAGTTAAGACAGGCACTGGGTGGCAGTGAAGAGTTACCAAATAGCTGGGTAACTACAGCAGAGCTAGTAAGGGAGACGGCTAGAAAGGTGCTTGCTATGACATCTGGACAGAGGAAGGATGACAAGGAGACATGGTGGTGGAATGAAGAAGTACAGGAGAGTATACAGAGAAAGAGGTTGGCAAAGAAGAAGTCGGATTGTCAGAGAGATGAAGAAAGTAGACAAGAGATTAAGGAGATGAGGTGCATGGCAAAGAGAGAGGTGGCAACGGCTAAGGATAAGGTGTATGAAGAGTTGTATGAAAGGTTGGACACTAAGGAAGGAGAAAAGGACCTGTACCAATTGGCTAGACAGAGGAACCGAGCTAGGAAAGATGTGCAGCAGGTAAAGGTGATAAAGGATAATGAGGGAAACATACTCACAAGCGAGGAGAGTGTGTTGAGCAGATGGAAAGAGTACTTTGAGGAGTTGATGAATGAAGAGAATGAGAGGGATAGAAGGTTGGATGATGTGCAGATAGTGAATCATGAAGTGCAATGGATTAGCAAGGCAAAAGTAAAGATAGCTATGAAGAGAATGAAGAATGGAAAGGCTGTTGGCACAGATGACATACCTGTGGAAGCATGGAGGTGTTTAGCTGAAATGTCAGTGAAGTTTCTAACCAGATTGTTTAATGAAATCTTGGAAAGTGAGAGGATGCCTGAGGAATGGAGAAAAAGTGTTTTGGCACCAATTTTTAAGAATAAGGGTGATGTGCAGAGCTGTAGTAAATACAAAGGGATTAAATCATGAAATTATGGGAAAGAGTAGTGGAAGCTAGGTTAAGAAGAGATGTGATGGTTAGTGATCAACAGTATGGTTTCATGCCGGGAAAGAGCACTACAGATGTGAAGTTTGCTCTGAGAGTGTTGATGGAGAAGTACAGAGAAGGTCAGAAGGAGTTGCATTGAGTTTTTGTAGACTTAGAGAAAGCATATGACAGGGGGCCTAGAGAGGAGTTGTGGTATTGTATGAGAAAGTTGGGAGTATCTGAGAAGTATGTAAGAGTGGTACAGGATATGTATGAGGGTAGTGTGACAGCAGTGAGGTCTGCGGTGGGAGTGATGGATGCGTTTAAGGTGGAGGTGGTATTACATCAAGGATCAGCTCTGAGCCCTTTCTTATTTGCAATGGTGATGGACAGGTTGACAGATGAGATCAGACAGGAGTCCCCGTGGACTATGATGTTTGCAGATGACCTTGTGATCTGTAGTGAGAATAGGGAACAGGTGGAGGAGACCCTGGATAGATGGAGATATGCTCTAGAGAGAAGAGGAATGAAGGTCAGCAGGACTAAGACAGAATATATGTGTGTGAATGAGAGGGAGGATAGAGAAATGGTGAGGGTGAAAGGAGTAGAGGTGGCGAAGGTGGATGAGTTTAAATACTTGGGATCAATAGTTCAGAGTAATGGTGAGTGTCGAAGAGAGGTGAAGAAGAGAATGCAGGCAGGATGGATTGGGGGGAGAAGAGTGTCAGGAGTGATTTGTGACAGACGAGTACCAGTAAGAGTTAAAGGGAAGGTCTACAAGAGGATAGTGAGACCAGCTATGTTATATGGGCTGGAGACAGTGGCTTTGACAAAAAGGCAGGAGTTAGAGCTGGATGTGGCAGAGTTAAAGATGTTAAGATTTGCACTGGTTGTGACAAGGGTGGACAGGATTGAGAATAAGTATATTAGAGGGACAGCCCAGGTTGGAAGGTTTGGAGACAAAGCCAGAGAGGCAAGATTATGTTTGTTGGACATGTGCTGAGGAGAGATGCTGAGTATATTGGGAAAAAGATGCTAAGATGAAGCTACCAGGTAACAGGAAAACAGGAAGGCCTAAGATAAGGTTTATGGATGTGGTGAGAGAGGACATGCAGGTGGTTGGTGTGACAGAGCAAGATGCAGAGAACAGGAAGAAATGGAAACAGATGATCCACTGTGGCGAACCCTAATGGGAACAGCCGAAAGAAGATGATGATGGTATATATATATATATATATATATATATATATATAGACATAGATATAGATATAGATGATGTAGGTATATATATATATATATATATATATATATATATATATATATATATATATATATATATATATATATATATATATATATATATATATATATATATATATATATATATATATATATATTGCTTTTTACATGCACTGTATTTGTGAGAATGGTAGGTGATGTATACATAGTTCATTTTCTCTGTGACATTGATGGATGTGCAATAATTATGCTACCATGGCAATGCCAAAGTTTTGGTATGTTTCGTACAGATGTAAATTTGTCCTGTAACTGCATAACTTCATCACAGTGTCATTACAGATGATAGCCTTAGTGCATACTAATGCTGTTTGTGAATTGGATTAGCAATGTTACCCATTCTGAGTCATACCTTTGCTTGCATACTGGACACCGGCTGAACATATTTAGTAACGTATTTGTACTATGCAAGGATTAGATATTTTCTTCAATAGGCAAGAAGGTTAATAGATGAAATTTGAATGTCCTCAGACAAAAAGCACTCTCCGTCTGTAGTTGTGACTATGATAATTGTACTGCTACAGATATAAGAAGTATCAGTTCATTTCAGCTGCCCTAATAGCAAGGCATTGATGTAGAGTTACAGACATTTATGGACGGTTGCCCAAAGATGGGTGATAGCAGTTTCAAAGGTTGAGAGTCAAGCATCCTATCTTAAAAAAAAAGTGAAATTTCATATGTAATGTTAAGTTGACAAACTCCTCCTGAAGATAAGGTTCTCTTTGGAGGTAACATTAAAAAGAAGTGGTCCTCATGCAGATTTCTGAAATCCTTGAAGAAATTTCACACATAAAAGAGATCCATTTGAAGGAAAAAGTTCAAAGTAGGAAAGTTGGATAGAAAGAAATTCACCAATAATCCCATATCTGCTTTTCAAATATAATAATGTTTAATAGCAAGTGAGAAAATCTAAATGAGAATTTATTTGAACCCCTAAAGATGTAAGAGATGAATACCATAAGAAATGAATGAAAATGAATAATAAAAAGGTTATGACTCTTTGCAATGCATTTGATATATTCAATGAAAATTGTCAACAGGTTCAGGAAAAGGCAGAAAATTAAATGTAGAAACTAAAGGACATGAGCAAAAAAATCTGAATGATGATTAATGTTGATAAATGAAGAGGAAATCATTGGCTCTAGATCTGAATGTTACCTTCACAGCAGTTTAGTAGAAAACAGATTTGTTTAGAAATAATATGAAAAAAAGTTATTGTGATTTAGAGGTGATAGAATGGATGCCGGGTGCTTTTTCCAGATAACTATGGAGGAAATCCATACTGTGGCACTAACACATAGATGATGTGTCTATTAAAGGAAAACTCTGCCCTCTCCTACAGTTTAACTCAACACTTAGGATTCTTTTCTCCCTGTACTGTCTCCAGTGTTCTGCAGGGGTTCCGGCGTGTAGATCGTGAGACGATTGCCCGCGAGCTACAACGCTGAAACAAGAAGGCCGTGTCACCGCTAGATCGTAGAGTGGTGCGGCCAAAATACAGATCCACCGTCGGAACCCACGTCGGTAGAAAAACACACATATAGCGACAACCCCTAAAGCAGCTATGCTGCAAAACCAAACAAGTCACAAGCGCGCAATTCAAACAAACGGCAATTGATTAATAAATAGTACAGCATACAAGCACAAATACCCCACACATACACAGTACACAAGTAAATACACAACAGTATAAACAGTAACAACTTACCAGTAGATCAGCTGAACTCCAGACAAACCCGAACAGTAAACAGTCACAGTAGGGCAAAAATATAATCCACACTAGCAGCAGCTGCAGCAGTGTCTTTGTACATGCGCATTAACATCTAGTATGTCCCTGTCTATACGAAGCACGTTTACAGATCAGATATAGTAACCCTTGTACTGCAACTGGAATAGCACACATATGATATGGAGTGCAACAGAAGGAGAAGTTTCAGACTTCATACCCCTTAGAAAGCACATGCTACTGTAGGAGCATGTAGAGTAACAACTAACAAACTATGCACAGCACTTTGCACAGAATGTGCCAGTGGTTAACAGTATTGGGAATATGTCCATTCCAAGTCCCAGACATATTGATGTACAACCATAAGTGCAACACACAGCATCTGTTCAGGTACGGCCCCCCTAGTACAATGGCAGGTGAGAACTGTGAACCAAGAAACACTTCAAGACAGGAGTGTCAACCCCCACACCTAGTCTACAGCAGCATGTGTGTTTAGTAGGTTCTGGAAAACCCATCCAGTGTCTCCTGGGGCTGGTGTACAAAGGTATGTAGGCCCATGCAGGCAGAGAAGGGTGCAACACTGAGCAACTTCCCTATGTAACCTCTGTCACTGAAACTGAGACAGGGCCCCACACCCTGATTGGCTAGCAGGTACAACTGGGAGTTAAAAGGGACATGTACACCACATGTAGAAACTGTGTTTAAATCAGGACAGGTAGATGCTTACCACAGTATATACATTTGTTAGCACCATGGCTGTCTAAACTGCATATAATGACTCCATAGCATGACAGGCAGTTAGACCAAGGTGTAGTACTGACACCTGCACAGTGAGCTGTTGCAGGCAGCACTACAACACAGGGTCCAACACAGGGCAGTGTAAAGCAAGTATTGTCGCATCTTATAGTGAATTGTAGCAGTGACGTCTGTACATCCAGTTACCAACTATACATGCTGTGATGGATAATGAGAGGCCATCTACAAGTGGTGTTACCATGATGGAAGCTATGTACCGGTATAGCCCTGGTCAGCTTGGCAACAAATACAGCACAGTGCCCAGCCAACGGGGCAAACCAATGCTGGTAGTGGAGGGATACCTCTACCATTTGGAGTGTGAACTGCCACCTAAATGGTACTGGGCATGTATTGAGTGGAGACTACAGGCCTGTAGAGGTCGTGCCATCACTGTACAGCAGGAAGAAGGCAAGGAACTGCTGAAATCACTGCCTCACCAGCACGGGCCAGATGCAACAATAGCCCAGGTTGCTACACTGCTAGCAGAACTGTGGCAGAGGGCAGTAACTGGTAATGAGTTGCCAAGTTTGGTGATGCAAAGTGTCCTAGGCACAGCAGATGAGAATGTACTTCAGGAGATGCCTTGCCATGCCACATTGTGTCGTAGCATAACCAGGGTACGTCAGAGGGCACGGGCATCCATGACCACACCTCCAGTAACCCTCGCAGATATTGGTGTCAGCCACTATCCACTCCATAGCGGCAGCTTTATCCTCCGTAGAAGATCTGATATGGATGGGACTGATTCCTTGGTTCTACTTACAACAACACAGAACCTAATTGATCTGTGTAGAGCTGACATAATTCTTGAAGATGGCACCTTCCCTACACGGGCTGATATATGTCGTCAGCTGTATACATTACATGGCTGTATTGGGACTCACACCTCAACAAG
>NC_056739.1:1870311692-1870384192 GCF_019279795.1 Protopterus annectens
TACCTACTTTTTTCTGGAAGTAGCTAACAGCTATTTATAGCCTAGCAAAAGCTCTGACAGACACGTAAATGAGGCTCAGTCAGGGAAACATAGAAGTGGCTCTGTTACAGAAGATGTGTTTAGATAAGAGTGTTTCACAGTCCTGCCATTCTGTCTTAATGGCATGAGAAAACACCACTTCCTTATGTCTAGCATGACTCATATAAAGAGCAATTGAAAATGTATTCTGGGAAGAAGGAATGAGTGCAAGAAAGCATTACCAATCCAGGCCCAATCATCCACCGTTTTGATGGAAACACATTAAAATTGTAGAAGAAGCACTTGGAGTGATTTTGAAGCATTAAAATAGTTCAGAAAACAAAGCCAGAATGAAAAAAAAATGTTTTTTTTGAGTTCTAAGGTGGGATTTTCTTTTAAGGTTATTTTGAATCAAAAGTCATGCTTGTCATCAAACGTTTATGAACTAGAGTAGTGGATTTTAAGATCAAAACTGAGTTTAAAGATATTTGTTTCCTGCAATATAATATGGGAATAATGTTAAAATTATTTGGCCACATTTCAGGCATCTAGTTCAGAACTCTGCATCACAAGGTGAAGGATGTGTTAGAGATATTTATTGGGCCTAGTTTCCCTTCCCAGAAAGATATAATCACACCTGATTTATTTATCAACCATTTTTTTAGACAGAGCAATCTAATTACACAAAAACACTTATTATTTAATCACTCATATCTATATTATTTACAGTCACTAGCAATTCCTTTATGCATCTTAAAGTACTTCAGCCTGTTCAATATGTTGGATCAACATATGAAACCATCTAAAACACATTACTTTCTTTACTTGTAGTCTTTCTTACCGTAGGTTGGCCAAGGACAACGAAGCTCTGGTCATTCATTCAACAGCCCATTTCAGCTATTTATATATATATATATATATATATATATATATATATATATATATATATATATATATATATATATATATATATATATATATATATATATATCAATATATATATATATATATATATATATATATTCACTATTTAACCCTATCCTGACTGCTTCAATCTCTTGTATTTACATCTAAAGTTGTTGAAGCTGGTTGTTGTACTTCCTCTTTAGTTGATGGCTGGAGGCTAAATGTCCATTTATCTCATCACTTATGTTTTGAGTCTCAAATTAAAACATAAATGTTAGTCTATCACCAATGGAAGACTGTATCTGAGGCCTTTACTTCAAGTAGTTTAAGATGTATCAGATATTGCAAGGTTGTCGGTGCTATCTGTCTATGATCTGGAGGTCAAAGACTATGCTTTCTAACTTGCTATAAGGACTCGTCTTGGATTACAATTGAAGATGAACAGGAGGGGTAGTTTATATGCTTTATTACATAGGAACACATCAGGATGGATAGCAGCAGTACAAAATATAAACAAACTGATTAATTGACAGACTACAAAGACATGCATGCTTACATTTCAACAGCTTAGTGCAAAATGACAGTCAGGCTCCCACTTTAAATAAGCATCTGCCTAACTATTAACTCATTTTGATCTAAGCAGCTTAAATAATATTGTAACTAGTCACATTTTCTTCTGCTAATTGTTTAAAACCTTTTTTGTAACAACTCACATACTTGTCTGCCAGTTGTTAATACTCTTTGTAATTGAATTGCCTGAGGCGCTTTTTTTTCTCCAGGTCTGTACTTGTAAGATCCTATAGCTGATTGTTACTACTATGTTACTAAAATTTAATAAATTGTTTTCTAGTCTTGGAGAGCTTTTCTCCCTGGGTCTCTGTTGAAAATGAGCCAAATGCTCAGCCATCCCCTCCACATATAATGACACCAAACTACCAAACACACTTTTTATTACATTTCTGCAGGGGAGCAAGCCCCCTGCACCCCCCATGTGGGAAGCTGCATCACCCACACACCCCATAAATTAAATATACCAACTCCAATATCACACTACAGTGAGAAAAAGTTAATTTCCTAACCCCACTGTATCAGGACCCCTGAAGAAACATAGTAAAAAGTGTGTTTGGTAGTTTGGTGTCATTATATGTGGGGGGTGTTATTTTCATGTGATTTGTACTGTTAAATGTTATGAAATTCAATGTTATAGATGATTTGGGTTTTAGATGTTCTGATCTCAATGTTATGAAATTAGATGTTATGGGTTTTAAATGTTTTGAAGGGGACCCATATATATATATATATATATATATATATATATATATATATATATATATATATATATATATATATATATATATTTAAGAGTTAACATGTTATGAAATCATGAAAGTCAGTGGCATATAACATTATTATAATTAGATGGTGGCACTGATTTTGACCTATCCTTTTCTTCTCTGTCTGATGCAAGCCTCAGATCTGCATCATTGTAAAACAGCTACAGCTAGTTATGAGTTGATTGCTCTAGCATGCAGACTTTATTGTCTAATGTCACCATTTAGATTTGTGCCATATCCACCTACCTCATGGATTTCACATTTAGCCTACTCATTGAGCCCGACTGAGGGCATGTTTTTAGTGGATTCCTCATCTGTTATTCAACTGAGATACTAAAATATCATTTCTCTGACAATTCCATGTGTTCGCATGTGTACTTATCCTTCTAGAAGCTTTGTCAAAAGTAGATGTACACGTGTGTCTATGTGATTATCTTGATGGTTGGTTGTCCCCATTGTTCATTTTGTTAGTATTTCAATGAAAGATATTACTGTGATTGGACTTACTATTGCTGGTTGATGTTACATTTAAATTAGACTGAGTCTTGTAATTAAATGTAGGTTATAAATATTTCACTGTACCAAATGTAAAGACATACATATTCTGCAGCTTTAGACACTTGGATGGGCTACTCATTTTTTAAAGCTATGACAAGATTATAAGAATTTACTAGGCAGATAAGTATGATATGATGTCACTCAATCATATTTTTGATCATTTTAGGTGTCGTGGTGAATACCAGATGCTGGCAACAGTTCATGCAAACTGACACAACTGTCAGTGTTATGTTCAGTGAGAGATACGCTTTTCCATTTGAAGCTGGTAGTTTGTTAACATGACTTTCGGAAGTTTCCATTGTCTGTTCTACAGAGGAAGTCCTAATGTGATACATGTATAAATTTATTGTGACAGATGAACCAAATGGAAAAGAAAAGCCAATTAATCCACTGCTGCATAATAGAAAACAAGAAAGTGTTTAGTTATGTTTGCTTTATGGCAGCTGTGAATTATTGACTTGGGTAGTGACTGTCTTGAATAAACAGTTTGGTTGCTGTTCTTAATATATCACTTTACTTTTAATACATTCAGTGTTGGCATGCTTGTATTGTTGAAATAATAACTTGTAGAGGACTGAGTCTGGATTGCTGTGTGACTCAGTTTCCTTTTGAACACCTCTATTAAATTTACACTGAAGACATTGGCACATATACATTAACAGAAAAAATAAACCATATTAACCTTTTTTTCTTTTACTTGCATTATATCTTGCATATACATTTTCTTTGTTTTCAATGACTCTCATTTAGTCTAACAACACATAACTTGCTCAGTTGCTACCTTCTTTTAAACCTCGCTCCTCGCCTGAACAATATTCTGCATGTATTGATCCCAGGAATTACATGCATTTCAATGTAATTTGCTCCTTTCCTTTTCTAATGGAAGGTTTACATGTATAAGTAGGTCTGCATTCACTGCCCATTTCTTAGTCATTATTCTATGATTTTTCTCTGCCATATGTAACTGTAATGCAAAATGAATCCCATATTCCTTAATTTGATATGGTATTGCCTTTTTTAAAATAACTGTTGTATTATTCGCTTGAGTATGGTGCACAGGATGGATGAGAGCTTTTGGTCTGACTTCTATGTGACTTCTATGATATGACAGTTAGTTGCTTGCACTACTGTGTGTTCTGCTTATGTCAGATTGTGTTTCTGCAACACAAGAAAAAAATAAAGGTAGCAGTATTACAACTACCACATACCTTACTTCTTTCAAATTTTCAGACTACATACAACACGCATTAACTTTGCTTTATAGTCAACAGATGATAGAAATTTCAATTAACTAATTTTATACTATTTGCTAAACTGTCATGGGTTATTTTTCACTTTTCTAGACACCTAACCATGTGTCATTGGATGTTTTGGTGCTTACTGCTACACATTGGTCCATCTACCTGTTTATCATGTTTGCATATGTTTTTTCACACCTGTGTAGCTGATAATGCTTTACAGTTTATTAATTTACCTGTGGTTGTGCATTATATACAGGAGAACTGTAGATCAATGTGTGTGTGTATCTTTAAGAAGCTATCCAAGGGCTTGCACAAGTATATAAATACTGAGCATGTGGAAGTCTGATTGCCATTTTGTAGTTAGCTATTGAGATGTAAGCATGTATGTATGTAAGGTCTGTCTGTTAACTAGTTCATTTTTATTTTATGATGCTGCTATCCATCCTGATGTGTTTCCATGGCCTGAAGTTAAACGCCAAAAAATGCATAGTCATACCCTTCGGGAAAAACAAGGTTACCCCTAGCTACCATATAGGTGGCAATCCACTGAGCACAGAAAAAGTCATCAGGGATCTGGGGACCCAGGTTGACAGTAGCCTTTCGTTTGACACTCATGTTGCTAAAGTAGTTAGGAAAACCTTCTATATCGCCCACCTGATCATGAAGGGATTCACATCTAGATCAAGGGAGGTCATCGTCCCCTGTACTCATCACTCATTAGACCTATGATTGAGTACAATGCCCGTTCGGAATGTATCTGACCAGACACCTGCTGCAGCTTGAAAGGCCCCAAAGTTCCTCACCAAAAGGATAAAGGGTCTCAAAATATGTCTTATGCTGCCCGACTGAAAGAACTTCAGCTCTATTCAGTCTCATACCGCTTGCTCAGAGGTGACCTGTGCCTGACGTATAAGGCCATGTCAAACCCAGATTTGATGAATATGCTTCACCTCAAAAAATCTAGATCCCTCAGAACCACAAGGCGGGAGACTTAAACCTTGACACGGTTATAAATAGAACATGCTGGAGGGACAGATTCATCACCCAGAGACTCCCTATGCTGTGGAACAAAATCCCAGTACATGTGAGGCAGAGCACTCTCTGGCCTTGTTCAAGAGGAATCTTGACCAATGGATGGGAGATTGCAGATATACCCCAGGGATTACTTCAGTGTCACTGCTTGACAGAGGCACAGCAAAATGATAGGCATAGTTTTTATTCAAACTAAAGGGGTGCCACATAACTATGGGCTAGGCTTATAAATGCCCTTGGGCAGATAGCCTAGTATGAACCTATGAACCTATGAACCTATGTATTAAAGCATCTAAATGAAATACCCTGCCTGCTTGTCATCTATGTTAGATACGAATGACAAGTACTGAGGCACATGACTGGTATGACTTATGCTTTGGACCCCAAGTCCAAACATTTCATTCAGGATCATAGTGTATGGATCTCCTTTTATTACGTGGTTCCACAAATGAAATGTCGACAAATGAATGGTCCTCAAATGTCAATCCATACATCAATCCCAACAGAGACAATGTTAATTGGTACAGATGGATAAAGTCAGATGGGAAGAGTTGACATTCAGAACTGGAACTTAGGAAGAGGTGGATAGTTTATGGTGATACTAGGAGTCATACAGTCATGGTAGAGGATAGACACAATCTGTTTAAAGTTCCTTAACTGGCAAAACACGGAGTGGGTTTACATAGTATATTAGGTAAGTCCAGAGCTGCTCTGTAATTATCTGTTATGACAAGCTTTATACTGCCTTTAGGTATTGAAAGTTTACATGACCTTTCCATGCATTGCTTCTATTCATGACTCCAATACATACTAAAAAATATAAACAATAAAGCTGTTACTCAGTCTAACTAAACATCAACAGAGTCACTTACTGCAGTTAGTAATGACATCACAGTGTTTAGTGTACTTAAAGAATGCCAGAGCTAAAGTCTTCCCACCTCCCCATACAGGAAATGCATAAGCACTGCATACCCCACCGCACTGGGTCATGGCATTTCTTGAGTGTCCACTAATACCCAGTACAAAAGTTAGATATCTCATACCATATGCTGCTCCTCCAAACAGAGTATTATTCATAGGCAGCATATGCATCATCACTGACCACAGTGTAACATGCTGGCAGGTATAAATACTTCACAGAGGCACAGCAAAATAATAGGTATAGTTTTCTTCAAACTAAAGGGGTGGCGAAAGCCACATAACTATGGGCTAGGCTTATAAATGCCCTTGGGCAGATAGCCTAGTATGAACCTATGAACCTATGAACAATGGCTTATGTACCTAAAGGGTGTGTGGTTTAAATGTCACTTCCTTTCAAACACATAGACGACACAGAGTAACTCTCTCCTTAGTGAATAACTTGCTGTCCTGTCTAACAAACACAGCTTTATGCATGGGCAGCACATCCATCCACAATTCCCACATTATTTTGCAGTGGTAGCTGGAAAGCACTTCTCAGTGCATGATGCACCTGTTGATCCATCTTCCATGTACATGGAAAAGTGTAAGGAGTTAATATCATACCAGCTGTGCTAAGCGTAAGCAGTATATACCATACCAACTGTGCCGGCATTTCCTGTCTGTCCAACTTTTGACAGGACACTAAGTACATAACACCTGCATTTGTTTCATTTCCATGTTTGCCCATTACAAGTCAGCCACGACAATTTGAAGGTAAACCATATGGATCATTGCATAATTATCACTAAAATATCCTGTTTTCTCAAAATCACACAGTGTTGAGGCTAATCTGCACAGCTCTGCATGGTCATCCTACAGTGCTGCAAATACACTTGCTAGGCAACTCAGACAATCCATGCCAAAGACTATAGTATGTGCATAGTCAGACATATACCTTTAGACCATAGACTTTTACCCTACTTAACTCAGAACCAGTTACTTACACCCACCCAACATGGTTTCCGTCCCAGCCACAGCACCATAACTGCTCTACTCTCCTTAGAAACTGTTAATCAAGCCCAAGATTCTGGACTTCTTGTATCCACTGTTCTGCTAGATCTTTCTAAAGCCTTTGACACCATCTCCCATACACACCTTCTCTCTCATCTCTCCAACCTTAATCTCTCACCTAATACTCTTCCTGGTTCTCCAGTTACCTTTCTGACAGATCTCAGGCTGTCAGATGGAAGGACTCTATCTACCGCTTCCTTCTTACCTACGCCTACTGGCGTTACTCAGGGATCCATCCTCGGTCCCATACTTTTCAACATCTTCATAAATAACCTTCACACTGTCCTCCCTGACAGTACATTCATCCAGTATGCTGACGACTCTACCTTAGTTTGTGCCACCCCAATCTTTCCAAACTTCTGTCTAAAACACAAATAGCTTTTTCCACTACAGAAAACTGGATACACCAAAACCATCTCTCCCTCAACTCCAATAAATCTAAAATACTAATTTTCCTCCCTACCAAGGCTTCTTCCTTTGACAAAAACTCTTTCAACGTCCTAAGTCAAACCAACACTCCTATAGAAGTAGTCCCATCCGCTAAACTCCTTTGCATTACCATTGATGAATGCCTCAAATTCAAGCTCCACATACAACAAAACATAAAAAAACCCACCAAAAGTTAGGTAAGCTCTACAGGAATAATCAATTTCTTTCAACCTCCTCTAGGCACACCTTAGCAATCACCTACCTCCTCCCCTCTCTACTATATGGTGCCCCTTTTCTAACTAATCTGTCTGCTTCCCTCACCTCTAAACTTGAAGCTTGCTGTAATAAGATCTCTAAATTCACCACTAATTCCAAAAACCCAACTCACCACTGCCTTACCCTACATTCTCTGAACTAGTTAGAACTCCCTAACCACCTTGACTATCTTCAGCTAACGACCACTCACAATTTAATATTTTAACCAGAAAAATGCCCAGCCTTATCCAACATCCTTCCCCCTTACATCCCTAACAGATCATTGAGATCTGAACACCAAAACCTAATCTCCATTCACAGAGCTAAACATCCAGCTGGCCAGCTACTTCTATCCTTCTCTCTAGGTAGAAAATGGAGCTCTCTCCCTCCTTCACTTAGGACTATACCTAACATGGAATCCTTTAAGACCCAACTCTTCTTACACCTATCTTCCAAATGGAAATGTTCTTGCTTTCACCCTATATAAACCCAAGGGATTTTCTACACTAAGCCCCTCTCTACTCCTGCACCAATCTGCTCTCTGATTTAATTTCTAAATCCACTTAAATAGATTTAGCTGACTCACAGTTGACTGTAAGGATGTAAATATTGCTAATTATGTTAGTACCTAGAAAAAAAAATGTTTCCACTGTTCTTACTATGTATATTTACTTCTTACTATGTATAATTACTTACTATGTATCTTCCTGACTGTTTGTACATTTCTATTGTATTTTATCTCATGCATTGTAACCTTGATTGTATTGCCTTTGGAGCTTTTCTCCCCGGGCATCCACTGAAAATGGGTACTTCGTGGCCCAGTGGACTTCCCTGGTAATCAAACTGAAAATAAAATAAAAAAAATAAAATATACTATCCCACTACCTCAAGCATACATGACAAAGATGAAGCCTCACATACTTTCCAATTGCTGCTGACCACTTCTCTGTCAAATATTTGACAATTAACAAATACTGTCTGTGCTATTAGCACAACTTATGTTAATGATGCTGAGGCCTACAACCCCCCCTAAAAAGCAGCATTTAGCTTAAGTGGCACATGAATCTTCACTAATAATTACGTAATGTATTATTACATGGAAAACAGTTCATAGTCCGATGGGGTCTGAATGGAGAGGTGAAAGGGGTCCAAATGGAGAGATGAAAAGTCAGCAAGCAAAAGAGAGTAGTAGTGCTGAAATTGAATTTATCCTCAAGGCTTGGTGAGTAGGTGAGAACCTTCACGAGGTGGACCCTGTTTTCTAAAAATCTCACCAAGGTGACACTGATATATAGACTGTATTTACATAGCACATATCATGGACAGAAGTAGATCAAAAACTAAAACAGATAGCTGGGTGCACAAGACCCAAGATAAGAAAATGCCCAAAACTGGTCGGCACACTGGTGCCAGGACTGGAAAAGAAGACAGTATAGAATGCTCAAAATACAGAAACATTCCTACAATGGGGCCAGACCAGGCCCAGGGGGAGGATGCCCCCATTGTAGAAGGAAGTAGCAGTCCACAAAAATCACAAAAACTGATAGGCCAAAGAAGAGCCATAAAGACGATAAAATGGACTATTAAGGATAAGAAAGAAATTATGTATTACTATTATGCAAAAATCTCAGGATTTCCAGACACAAGATATACAAAATGATTAAGAGAGAAATTAGAGGACAGAAAAATACTTCTGCAAGAAAAACTGTCATAAGCTTCAAATGAAGATCTGTGTTCATTAGTACAACAGATTTGTGAGAAACAATATATAGAGCAAGAAACCTTGAAATGTTTAGAAAAAGAAGCATCTGAGGAAGTGCAAAAAAATAAACAACAAAACCAAGAGATATTTGAAAGAAAGAGAGATTTGATATGGTACAATATTTATGCAAAGGAGAAAGCCAAATTGATCAATGTAAAGAAGGCAGCCCCAAAGATATTTGAAGAGAAATACAGGCAAATGCATCTGGATATGGAACATTTCACAATAAAAAATATCACAAAGATGGAACACAGAAAAGAATATTAGTAAAGTAGAAGTTAAAAAAAAGAAGTTGAAGTTATGGAGTGCCTGCAAAGTGAAGGATTTGATGTAGAAGGTCTAACACTGGTTACATCACAGCAGGATGGAGTGAGTCACCAAAGCAGGGAGAAACAAGAAGATCAGGAAACATCTGAAGAAGAAATATGGACATGGGAAAGAAAAATATATTTACTATGGTGTGATATTTATGCAAGGGAGAAAGCAAAACTAACCAATACAAAAAGAACAGCACCAAAGATATTTGAAGAGAAATACAGACAAAGGAATCCAGACATGGAAAATTTTACAATACAAAAAATAAAAAGACAAAGAGGAAAAGTAGAAAAGGAGATTATTAATGAAGAAGTTGAAGAAATAGAAACTGAGGTTATGGAGTACCTACAAAGTGCAGGATTTAGTGTAGAAAATCTAATTCAGAAAGCACCACAACAGGATAGAGTAATGGATATCCAAATTAAGGAGAAACCAGTGGAACAGGAAGCATTTGGTCTGGTACCATATGAAGATAATTTGGAGCCTTCAACAGGAAACCAAAATAAACATTCACTTGAAGCTAGGCAGCAAGGGAAGGAACAAGAAACCATGAAAACTCTGATGCAGTCAATGTTGAGGAGTGATAGGCCACTGAGTTCCCACATGATAGAGCAACGGACTGCATGGGGTGAAATTGATGAGACTGTGTCATAGGAAGATGCTATAGAACTTTCTATAAAATGCCTAGAGGAATTGGAAAACAAGGGATGTGCTCTCACTTTGGAAGAAAATGAGCTAAGAAAAGAATTGCTTGATTTAATAGACATAGACAGATATATCAAGATCAATGAAAGAAATAGACTGCAGAAGGTTAATAAAACCCAGAAAGTCAGAAGTCTGATAAAACAAATGAACGCAGTAGTAATTAGGACTGTTAATAGAGATCCATGCGATATAACAGAAGTAAACAGGATATATTACTGTGCAGCTAAATTAATAACTGATAAAGTTCTACCACAAGCACATAGGGTAGTGAGGGAAAGGAAGGGGAGAAATCAAATACCATCCTGGAAATATCGAATAGAGAAAATTACAAAGCAATTAAGACAAGAAGTGTCACTGTTAGAAGACTATAAAAGATAAAATAGGTCAACAAAAATAGTAAGAAAAATAGATGTGATAAAAGCAATGCAAAGTATTAGAACTGACCAGGATCTATCATGCACTATCGCAAATAACAAACTAAAACTTTCAGCACAGGCAGAAAAACTTAGAAGATACAAAGATAAATATAAAAGGGAAAGTGCAAAATAAGCAATTTATTGATGACCCAAAAAAGTTTTATAGAGAACTGGGAAATAAGGTAAAAGGAATTGAAAGACTGCCAAAAAAGAGAAGAAATAAATTCATTTTGGAGAAGTATCTATGAAGATAGTGTGGAACATAACAAAGATGCTAAATGGATAGAAAAAGTAAAAGAAAAAATAAGAAGTTTAAAGGTACAGGATATGAAATGGGATGAAGTAACAGATAGAGAGATTGAAACAAAGTTAAAAAAGCCTCTAATTGGAAAACCCCAGGCCCAGATGCAGTACCTGACTTCTGGTTAAAAGTATTAACATCTTTGCATGAAGATTTAGCCATGAGTAAGAACTATTTATATGCACACCCAGAACAGACACCAACCTGGCTAACAACAGGCAAAACAATGCTCATTCTTAAAAATGAACCTGCAAGCTACACTAAAAATTTACTTGCCTTCCGACAACATATAAACTATACATGGGAATTGATGCTGACAGAGTTTATAGTCATTTAGAAGAAAACTCAATTATGGCAGTAGAATAAAAGGCCAATAAAAGAAAGTCATATGGAACAAAGGATCATTTGTTGTTAAATAAAGGCATAGTGGAGAACTGTAAAAAGGGGAAGAATCTAATTATGACATGGATTGACTACAAAAAAGCATTTGATAGTATCCCTTATTCATTGATAAAAGAGTGCTTAAAAATGTATAAGATACACCCCACACAGATCAACTACATTACAGTGACCATGAAACAGTGGCAGACCACTTTGCAATTAAGTCATGATAAAGGACAAATTGTTATCCCAGGGATAAAAATTCAAAGGGGGATATTTCAGGGTGACTCTCTGTCATGGTTTCTATTCTGTCTTGCCCATAATCCATTAAGCTGTTTATTCAACATCTTAGGCCATGACTATAATCTGGCGCCTAGAAAACAACAAAGTGCAATGACGTCTCACCTTCTCTTTGTCGATGATTTAAAACTGTATAGCTCATCAGATGAGGAACTGAAAGCACAGCTGCAAGTTGTCAAAACTTTTTCAGATGATATAAGAATATCATTTGGTCTTGATAAATGTGCAAAAGCAACCTTTAAAGCAAGAAAACTGCAACGCCAGGAAAACATCAGTTTGGGACAAGAATGTGATATAAAAGAACTTGAACAAGAAGGAGTGTATAAATATTTGGGAATTGATGAAGGATCAACAATAAAACATGAACAAATGCAAAACTTAGAAAGGAATACTTTAGAAGGCTTAAATTAATCCTGAAAATAACACTGACATCTAGGAATAAAATTCAAGCTATAAACCAATTTGCTCTTCCTGTCCTAACTTACAGTTTTGAAGTGATTAACTGGCCCCAAAACATGTTGGATATATTAGATACGAGAACAAGAAGGATGCTTCATGCTCACCAAATGAAATATAAAAATCAGTGCATACCAAGATTATATAATCCCCATTTCGAAGGAGAGATGGGCCTCCTTGAAATTGATTATATGTATAAATCTGCAATTGTGGGACTCCACACTTATCTGCTGACCTCACAAGACCCAAATGTAGTGAAAGTTTTGAAACATGAGGAGAATATATCTAAGATGACTTCTCTGCTTACTTTAGGAGAAGCATATTGGTATCAAGCAAGAATGGAAATCAAACTAAAAGTAGATAAAGATCAGGCAGCAACTGAATGTGCCAAAAAAGAAAAGAAAGAATCTAAGGTGAAGGACCAGATGAGAAGGCAAGAAATGTGGAAAAAGCATAAATATAGTTGCAAGTATAGAAAACTTCTAGAAGATCCTCATGTTGATCAGGAATGAACACAGAAATGGTTAAGGAGAGGTGAATTCAATCCAATAGATGAAAGGTTAATATTCATGGCCCAAAATAGTGGGCTGCGTACACGTTGGTTTATAAAGTCCATTGAACATGTGGGAGAGAGAAACAGACAAACGTAGGTTTTGTAAACTCATACTGGAAACAGTTGCACACCTCTTTGCTGGCTGCGACATATTAATGGCAAGAGGACTGTATAATACTGAAAGGCATAATAATGTGACAGGACTATTGCACTGGGGTTTATGCAAACATTATGTCATTGAAATGGCTGAAAAACACTGGAAACCTGAGCCTCAAAGCATCATAGAAAATTAAGAAGTCTACATCACATGGGATCATCCATTACCAACAGTTCAAAAGACAGATGCTAGAAAACTGGATATAGTGGTCTAAGAAAAGAAGACAAGAGTAGCATTGATCATTGAAATCACCTAACCCAGTGACTACAGTGTCTTGCGTACAGAGAGACACAAAGTCATAAAATATCAGGATCTGCAGGCAGAAAAGAGAGCAGTGTGGAAGAAAGATACCCAGACAGTTCCAATAGTAGTAGGAGCAACGGGTCTTATAAAAAATAATCTACAATCGTATTTAGATATGCTACCAATACATGTAACCCCATATAAATTGCAGAAAGAGTTATTACTGGGCACATTGTGGGTGCTGCATAGAGCACTACTGGCTGACATCAAAGATTGGAACACTACTAATTTCATGAACTTTAATAATACTTTGACTTAGGAATGGGGTCCATTCCCATCATGGCATTAGAAACCCAAAAGACTTGGTGAAATTAAAGAGGCAAAATTCATATTGCACTTCAAGCCTCTTTGTCCTACAAGTGTTTTCTATCTCCCAAAGTCACAATAATGCATTAATATAAACACCACAACATAATTGTTATATTACTGCTTTTTTGTCTGATCTTAATTATTTCTTGTAGTGTATGTCTCCTGAATTGTTGCATTAATATAATTGCCCACATTAGTTTAACACTTGACTGTGTCTACACATCCATACTCACCCTTTTTATAAAGCATGGACATGTGGTAAGCAGTCCGCACTTTGTGTGATACAGAACACAATAGTATGGGCAACAAGACATCCACCATCCACTTAGATACACCTGGTAATGTTTGTGTCTTTTGGCTTTTCCCGGTTAGGGGTCGCCACAGTGGAACTCTGGTCCGCTAATGATTGGCAGTAGAGTTTTATGTGCTGGCTTGCCGGGCCTAATGCAGAACATTCTACGAAGGCACGCCCATTCACGCATGTTGCCACACAGAAGACGCTCTAACTGAGAATCGAACGGGCAACGTCTAACTGTGAGGCGACAATGCTACCGCAGCACCATCACTGCAGATTAGATACACCTGGTAATACAGAAGTAAAATATAACTCAAACTTGTGTACTTTCATTTAATCCCAGCCTTCAAGGTTTCCTGACTTTTCAGATTATATCTCATTCTATGTCAAAGTTTGGCATTGTGAGGTGCTACAGGTAAGATTACTGGATGTATCTTCAAATCCCATTTTATATAATGGCTAGTTTCCATGAGTCGTACAGTTAAATAAAAGTATACGAGTAATTGTAAGCAGCTAAAATAAGATAAAACCATCAAACACAACAAAATATGGATAATGGCTAAATATTCACTGGAACAATATAAAGATATAAAAAGTCACAAAGAAGAATAATATAGCAATAAGCCATGGCTGGGTGTGAGTAATGCTGGATTTACCCACGGTTGACGTGGTTTGGTCATGAGGACTTCTCCCTCGTGACCAAACAAAGCCAACCGTGGGTAAATCCAACATTACCCACACCCAATCATGGGTTATTGCTATTATACAGTGGTGTTAGTTTGTTTTGTATTATCTTTGTGCTGTTGTTATTTAGATTTTTGTTTGCTTTCCTTTGTATTCCTCCACTTTTTGTGAGATAAAATAGTCCACCCTTTCAGTTTGGGTTTGTTTATTTCTGTTTTAATTTAAATACAAGTTATTTTTTAATTTTTCAAGAAATGTTATGAAATAATTATAGAAGTAGATATAGTTGTAAAGCTTTTGATATGTCTTTATAGTTTTAAAGCTTTTGGTATGAATTCATGTTAGTTTCTTTTATATTTCTGTATTGGTTCTGACTTGATGGTTGTCCATGCTCATATGATAGCTTGAGTTCTTCTTAGTGTAGTACCTGTAATGAGAAATTGTGTTTATTTATTTATTTATTTTATTTATTTTCTTTTACATTTGTTGACCGGGCTAGTTCTATGTGTGTGTGTGTGTGTGTGTGTGTGTGTGTGGGTGTGTGTGTGTGTGTATGTATATGGGTTTAGTATAAATTTAGAATTTACTTACTTATTTTGTTGGGTTTCTATGTTGTAGATATTTATTGCTCCATGGTTTATAATCTGTTGTTTGTCTTGTGGTTTTTCTGATTCATTTTCCAGCTATGGATGCTCTGTGTTATGGACTTTCATTTTTTTTTCTTGGTTCGTTATCTGTTGAATTATTGATATTGTCTTCATGTATTGGATTTTTTGTGTTTCTTGTGTTCCAGATATTATTTTTCCCCATGTTTTAAATTCATCTACTGATGGTTGTTAATAGGATCATAGTGATGTTTCACTTTTATGTCCTGTCACACTCATTATTTGTCGTGCTTCCATCCCTGATTGTGACAGTAGTGTTACTGCTGTTGCTCTTAAGGAGTGGTTTGTGTATCTCTTTGACAGGTTTGCTTGTTTGCAGATTTCTGGTAACATGTTTGCAAGATAATTTATTCCCATCGGTTGTGTTGTGCACCATGCTTCCATTTTGTCAAGTACATGTTGTGGATTTTTTTTTTGGGTGGAGGAACAGTTGTTTTCTATTAGGTGGCCTTTTTTGTAAGTATTTTTTGAAACTTTTTACAGGACATAACAGGTCTGTGCGGTTTTCCAACATGAATCCTCTTAGCAAAGCTTTTGTAACATCATCATGTCCTTTGTGGTTATTTGTATGTTCGTTAACATTTTTGTTACATATTCTGTGCCATCTGTATCTTTGTTTATTGTAAAACTGTCTTCTGTGAGGTATCGTACTTCTTCATTCCCACGTCGTGCGAAGTGTAGCTGTATATCAAACCAGGCTTTTCTTACTAGTCCGTCTGCTGCGTTTGGGGAAAGTACTTGGCTGTTTCTCAGTTGTGTTATTTCTTGTATTGTGAGTGGGTGGTGGTGTTCTACTGTATCTTTTCCTTGTCTTCTGTAATTTTTAATTACTGACTTAAATATGTTATTTGCATTTGTTAGATGTATATCTGTTATGATGTTGATCTTTCTATTTAATGGTGGGTTGTTTATATATCTGTTAAGTCCTGCACGTAAGGATACAAATGCACTTATTACGTATTCTTGTCCTTTTGTGTTTCGTACTGTAGCATAGAATTCTCTAAGTATTGTGTTTAAGTTTTCTGATGTAATAATGTGCAAGTCTATATTGTAGTTTTTTTGTTTTTGCCAGTTTTGAAATATGTTTATAGCCCACTGCGTTTGTTTTCTTGTACTTGATTCTTTTTTTTCTAATTCTAGTGTTTCTATTTCTTTAAGAGTTTTTTATGCACGTCTTTTGTTAGGTTTCTGAGTGGAATAGGCTTTTAATGTTTTTTTTTACCTTTCTGAAATGTATGGCTTGTCACACTGTTGTCTTCTCTATGGGACGTGTTATGCTGTAGTACTTCCTGTTCTTGTGGTTGGAGAACTTCCTTGCTTGTGGATGGTTTCATCGTGGTTTCTGGTATGTTGTTAAATATTTCTTATACTTCACTGTCACTTATTAGTTCAAAGTTTACTTCCATTTTTTTTTTTTTTTGGGGTATGGTGTCTCGTTTTGGTGGTTTTTCCTGCCTGAGTTTGTAGTGTTTGTGTTAAAAAGGGCTGATGCAGGTTTTTGAAGGGATGTTATCAAAAGGGCTAGGTGGTGCTGGGTAAAATATAGTTTAAGCAGTGTAGAACTTTATAACGTGTAGTTATGTTTTATTAGTTGTAGGTATGTTAGAAATGTGGTCCAGTTTTAATGCACATTAACTTTTTAAAAGTAAAATGTAGTTTTACTAATTGGTCACTAGATGGTGATGTGATATGCACTTTTAGAAGGTATATGCTGATTGTGGAAGTTAGGTATGGTGCGTCTGTTCTGACTTTGCGAGGGGGTGTGCTGTGTTTACTTTTAGTGCATAGGTTTTTGGAGTTAATTGTGTGTAGCTATTGCATGGAATCCAGCTGTGTGAATGGTTTTATTAGAATGCTTGCTTTTATTGTGTTATTTTCATTTATAAACTGGTGCTTATGTACTATGTGTAGTGTACTTGTGGCTGCATGGCAATTTACTTAATTACTGTTCAAGGTGAGGGACTGAGGACTGTAATAATGGAATTAATGACTAGGTGTAGTAACTTTGACGTGTTTAGCTTTAATGTGTTTCTTTCCATGTTGAACGGTTTGCTGTCGCCGCAGCATGATATGTTAGTGGCCGGACTTTTTTTGTTACTTCCTTTGGATTTACAATGTGCACGCTGGTTGGATTAGCCAATCAGGAACCAAAGTCACACAGCAATGTCAAAGTACGTTGATAAAACCAAACGCGTATAATAATCTTCAACAGTTTATTGTGAGCAGGTACAAACAAGCACACTTAAGCGTTTTTAGATTCGATACACTGAATGAATGTTTGTGTATATGAATGAAAATGGAAAAACCCATTTATATGTCTACACTATAATATGTTGTATTATGTTTAACTAAAACATTTTGTTTCCTCTTTTAAAATTTCCTTGGGAAACATTAAAAAGTAGATGTGTAAAAGGTACATACAGAATACAATTATCTTGGTGACCCAGTCAAAAGGTTTGTATCATGAATAATAAGTTTATCTTAATAAACTGTTGAGTTTAAGTATACACATGATTGAGCAAGCCTCATTGAGGCCAGGGGCTTGCCAACCAAGTTCCCTTTTTTCTAATTGGAGCCTCAGCAAATTTTCATTAACAAGGTTAGAATTGTCAATCAATACTTGGTCAATGACCATGAAGTCAAATGAATGGCCTTCATTCTGTTTACAGTGTCTTGCAAGGGCGTTTTCATCCTTGTTTTTGCTAATTGCATAAACATGTTCATACACCCTATCCCTCAAGCGCCTGTCCGTTTTGCCAACATAGAATGTGGGCCTTTTGACTGGGTCACCAAGATAATTGTATTCTGTATGTACCTTTTACACATCTACTTTTTAATGTTTCCCAAGGAAATTTTAAAAGAGGAAACAAAATGTTTTTAGTTAAACATAATACAACATATTATAGTGTAGACATATATTTTTGTTTAAGGTGTTTCAACTCTTATCACATATATTTACCGTGCAGGTTTATTAATTTTATGAAACTGCATCAGTTGTTGACACCGTTGGTATGGATTTTTGAATGTTTATTAGTAATTCATTAGTAACTCATATTTACTTTGTGAGGGTTTGTTTGTAATCTGATTGGGTTTAAGTGGTGAACTACGTTTTAATAACTAAATGGGTTCTTTAAATCACCGCTTGCCTTTTATCATTGTTATCATTTAGTTTTAGTATTTTATTTCTTTCCATTTTCATTCATATACTTTTGCCTTACAATATTTCATGTTTTATTTATATTCATATTCATGATTATGACATTTTTAACTTTTTTAAAACAAACATTCATTCAGTGTAAGATGTTTCCTGTTGTTTTGAATTGGACTAGCCCATTTAGCCTGGCTGCCTGAACTAAGTCGACTACTTGGGTTGGTTGATTAGTTGTTTACAGAATTTTGTAGTAATTAATGTACTATTTAAATCAAGCATTTTTTTGGCACTAATGTCTGTCTGAAGAAGTTCGCTTCTAAGTGTTTTTGTTTGTACCTTGCTCACAATAAACTGTTGAATTTTACGTGGATTATTATACACGCGTTTGGTTTTATCAACGTACTTTTTGGACATTGCTGGCTTTATCTTAAAGTTTACCATCTCGTATGCTTTTGTGTTGCCTACCCTCTTGCTCATTGTTGTCTTGGATTAGCCAATCAGCATGCACGTTTATCAGCTTTTCAGACATTGCATTGTATAATATCAAATAAAATTAAGGAAAATGGAGAAAAGGGCATTGACAAAAGGCTAATTCAAGTAAAAGAGTTTTAAGTCCTCTACTAAAGCCATTCAAGGTAAAGGAGTCTTACAAACAGCAAGGAAGAAAATCCTACATGTGAAGAACTTTATGACTCAATACAACACAACTAGAATGTTCTTAATATATAATAAATCTACTCGTAGACATTACGAAGGAGGATGCAAAGGTCTATACTAGGATAAAAAAGTTATTAAGATAAGGTGGAATCTGCAACACTGCAATCTTTACCTAATGGAAAACTAAACTTTTCCAGATAGCATGTTATTCTGATAATCCATAAAAAGTCATAACAGATGTATGTTTAACCTGTGTATACTGACAAAACAGCAAGAGAAAAAAATTGTCCCTGACTTTTTTTCTTTTATGCAGTCTTGCTTTTGGCATTGTCTCTGCCTTTTGAACAAAGAGGTTGACAACTCTTCATGTTACTGCACTTATTTTTTTTTTTTTGTGGCTGTACACATATACACACACAGACATGCATGTGCACACACAAATGGACACAGACACATGTGCACACACACACACACACACACACACACACACACACACACACACACACACACACGCGCGCGCACACAAGGACGTATGTATATGTCAAGCGTATTGACTACTTTATAATTGTAACTGACAGTAATCATTACCAAGGCATACACTCTACTTGTGTACCTACACAAATGCTATCCTAATGATCTGATTAGTTTCCAAGTCCATATTTTTGTTACATACATGGAGAACAAAACATTATATATCCACCGAGGTGGAGACAGCATATCATAAACCAATGCACTGTGTTGTATATGCTACACATGCCATGTTGATGGAATTAATACCAGATTTATAATATGTAGTAAGTGATAAGTGACACTGCAGTCATACTCAATTTCTTGAACATATTTATAGTTTCATAGTTTCTGGTAAGCTGTGTAAAGTTCAAAGACAATCATAGCTCAGGCTCCAAAGTCATCACCTGCACAACACTAGTACCAATAAAATGCACAGCACATATCCTCAGGAAATTCTCATCACTCATGGAAACTAGACTTGTCCGTGCGTTAGCAAATTTCCTATGGCCCTCTGCTTAATCCTACAGTAAAATTGTTAAGGACCTCATGAGTCTGTAAATGCACAACGCAGAGGTCCAGGCCGGTCAGGCATGTGGACAGCATTATGAGGATTTCATTTTCAAGGATAATAAAAGTTGTGTGAATTTTGGACAGTTGGTCCTTTTTCAGCTTGGTTAACAAGAAAAGCATATCAAAGTTCTGTACTTATAGCAGAACATTGTAACAATGAGTCTAGAATTAATTCACACCATGTTAAAAATAAATATAAATTTTAACATTATTAAACATCAGTACTATGAGTAAGATTAACATTACTCTAAAGGGTTGAACATAGGATCATAGGAGATTACTAAGCTATCAACCTGGAGGTCATTTTAAGCCTAGCCACTTCATACCAATGTAATACAATAGAAATGCTGGTCAGTACCCAAGATTGCATTTAGTGATGACTTCCTTGTCCAGGAGGGTTGTGATCAATATCCTCAGTAAGAATTTATGGTGTTCCATCCACTTGTCCAGGTTCCACTTGAACAGTGTCATAGAGGTGCTCTGTTTTACATGAATTAGTACCCTATTCCAAAGATGTGGCAGTCACTGGGAGATATATCTGTCCCTCTAGCATGTCCTGTTTAAGTCACAGGCCATATTTAGGTCTCTCGAATGGGTAGCCCTAGTCCCATCTGATATACAAATATGCAGCAAATTTAATAGGTTTGGGTTTTGGATTGCTGTGTAGGCCAGGCATAAGTCTCCCATAAGACGTCTGTATGCTACAGAGTATAGTGACAGGGACTTTAGTCAGTCTGTGGCACATGCTGCAGCTTCTTGATCTTCTTTGTTAGAAACCTCTGAGGTCTCCCCAATTGCTGCAGGTGCTTGGTACGGTACATGCCAAACAGGGCGTTATATTTAATTATGGGCCTGATAAGTGCTGAGTGTAGAGGCATTGTAACCTCTTTTGCTCATGAGGCAGAAGGCTTTCTTTATAACAGTATACACAAGATGGTCAAAGTTAAGGTCACAGTCAACTTGTAATCCCAGGTCCCTTACCAATTCATGAGAACTTAGGGTGTTATTGTTGATTTGATTGTGTGAAGGGACGTTGTTTGTGCTTAAGGGAATGATGATGCATTTTTTTCCATTCAGTTTGAGACTGTGACTAATACACCAGTCACTGATCTGCGTGAGACCCTCTTGTAGTATGCTGACATAATTTGGGAATTCAATGACTGCACCTAGTTTGCAGTCATCTGTAAACTTGGTCAACCACAACAACTTAGTTTTAACCTGAACATCAGAGAAGTATATACCAAACAGTAGGGGCCCAGCACTGACCCCTGTGGCACCCAACTGGTAACAGGACTGCTGGTTGATGTGGTGTCACCCACTTTGATATTGTCTGTCCAGTTTATGAGCCAGTTGGCAACCCATCTTACAAGAAAGGGGTTTACATTTAGTTTGCTAAGTTTATTGGTAATGCCTGAATGTGGGATTCTGTATAAAAAAAAAAAACATTTGCCAAGTTGAGGTATGCTGTGTGCACAGATTTGCCCTCATCAATGGCCTTGGTCACATTTTCAAAGAAATCCACCAGGTTAAACAGGCAGGATCTGCCATTGATGAAGCCGGATTGGGTAGGATGCAGGGTTTGGAGATCACCTATGACTTTATTTATGAGGTCCATAGTGGTATGTTCCATGGCCTTACAGGTGAAACTGGTCAGGCTTATGGGTCTGTAGTTCCCCGTGTTTGTTGCTAGGTCACCTTTATGGAGGGGAATAACTGCTGCTGTTCTCCATTCTGCAGGAACAAAGCCTGTGGTTAGGCTATGACTGAAAAGGATACTTAGTGGTGATACTAGTTCATGTTTTAGCCTGTTTAAAAGACAGCTTGGGATGTCATCTAGTCCCATAGAAGCTGTGTTTTTTGCCTTGAACAAGGCTGTGAGGATCTGCTCTTCAGATATGTATGGTGGCTGGGGGAATTGGGGGGACAGCTTGTGATAAGATAGGTGGAACAAGGGAGTGAAAGTTTTACCAAACCTATCCAGTAGCAGGTTTGCGATCAATGTGGGATCAGTGTATGTAATACTGTTGGCCACTAGTTGTGCACATGCATGGGTCCTATCTTTTGGTTATCCTTGGCTGTACTTGCTAGGTTTCTCTCAAAGGAGCCCTTACAGGATTTGACAAGTTGTCTGAGTTGCCTGTTGAGTCTAAGCAGACTGTTTTTCCATTTTTGGGGCTTTGTCTTTGTTTTCTTGGACAGAAACATTTTGCTTTTATTGTAAAGTTTGTTGATGATGGATGTGCACCATGGCAGATTGTTTTTACTTGGGGCTCTGGCTTTGATTTCTTCTGGTACAGCCAAGTTTATACAATTATGTAAGTGATAGTACAAGGCTTTAGTGTAAGCTTCGGCACAGTAACCACTTCCAACTTGGTGTGGGCTTGGAATGCATTTATACCTTCACCTAGGAGGGTATAGTTTGCTTTGGTGAAGTTTTTTATTTTGATTTCACCGTTTGTGAATTCTAGTGTTAGTGCCAGCTTGAAGGTGACTGATTTGTCATCATATTTAATTAATGAGGGTCCGACAGTTGTGGTAGTGCATCTGTTTGACATGTTGGTGAGGACCAGAACTAGAATGCTTGTTCCTCTTGCTGGGGTATGCACAATTTGTTCCAGGGAATTTGAATTAACAAAGTCAAGGAACTTTGTGATAGTGAGCTAGGGCTAATGTAAGTTTCCCAGGTGATGGTGGGATAATTGAAATCCCCCATAACCAGTGTGTTTGGTAAAATTTGGATTGTCTCCAGTTTGGTCAAGTATGCTTCATGGGTACCATGACCCATGGAGGGGTATCTATAACTGGCTATGACTTGAATGGGGGTCTTACCCACCATAATTTGGATCTGGAGTAACTCCATGGAGTTGTCCGGTCTAACTAGATGGGAGGTGAATGTATCTCTAGTATAGATTGAAACACTGCTTCCTTTGGTTTTCATGTTGCAGTCTAAATGTGTGGAAGGCAATTTAACCCTGTAAGGTTGGGTTACGCTCTGAGGCCTTGAACCAAGTTTCTGTGACTGCAGAGACATCTACATCTTCTAGTGATAGAAGTGATTCCAAGGAGTGGAATTTTTGGCTTAAGCTCCTAGCATTTAACAGCATGCCCCTTATTTTGTCCTGATTGTTTAATTTCATGTCAGTAATGACATTGTTGAGACATTGCCTAAAAAGAGGCACTATGAGGGAGGCAAGAGCCTTTCCCAGCAGCCAAAATCCTAGAGGTGCCTGGTACAAACCATCTCTGGCAAAGCAGCGAAGTTTGTCAACCATGACTTCCCAGGCTGAGAGGAACTAGATCCCCTTTGAATGACACCAAACACTAAAATGATTATTGAAATCTATCATTTTTTGTTTATATTGTGACATCATTCTAGGTAAGGATAGTATGCTGCTCAAGGCTAGAGTCATACCTGCCTGGGACACACACTCAAAGAGATCAACCATGTATCTCATCATATAGTCCAGTGAGGTACATCTCAGGTTGCTCATACTAACATGAACTATGACAGACTCATAATGGTATTTGTTGACAGACCTGAGTGCATGTGTGATCTCACAAATCTTGACACTTGACAGGCAGCTGACCATGACGTTCTCTTTGTTGAACCAGTTGAGTAGGATATCTGTGTGTCTCACTATTGAGTCTCCAATGACAAGAACATTTGTTTTTTCAGTGCTATGCCTTACAGGCTTGGTGCGTGAGACACTTGTGTTGCTATGATTCATGAGTTCTGTGTAGACTGTGTTAGTTGTAGCAGTCTTGTGCTTTGGAGGTCTCTGGTGTTTCAGTAAGTTTTTTGAGAGAACCTCTGCATTTGTAGATTTTCATGTTTGATGCTTACTATGTGTATGAGTAGTGATACTATGTGCATATGTAGTGGAGGATGAGTTGTCCACCTTCTCCATGTTACTGTTTTGAGTGGGAGAGAGCATGGATTCAAGATTCATGGTGTAGATGAATCTCTCGCACTCAGTACTAGAGTGTATTATTAGTAGAGGGCTGTCTGTGTACCTGAGGCATTTGCTACACTACCTCAAGAGACCCAAGTCAACAAGGTTGGTATGAGAAACAAGGGTAGTCCAACTGTCCATAATGCTAGGTTGAAGACTGTTGTCACTATGGGCGGCTTTTCAGAATTGATTATTCAGGAGTGAAGTGGATGGATATTTCTGCCTGGGTTTTAGGGAAAAATTGTTGAATTTAAATGACTGGCTTTGGTGCACAATTGTGTGCCAGTGCACAGTGCTGTGTGATGTGCAAACAAGCAGAAACTCAAATGTAGGGCCTAAATGCCAGAAGGTATAAACCTAAAAAAAAATTTAAAAAGATTCAAAAGGACCGATCAGGATGCTTATCCCAAGCCCTAGACCAACATCCTTTTACCAGACAGGTCTCATTCAGCACAATCCACTCACTTAAGTGCAGATAGGCCCCTTCCAATCCAGCATGGCCTGGAAAATGTGCTCAGAACATACAAACCAATACAAACAGTTTCAGAAGTAGCAAGCCTGTATCTGAATTATACAACAGCTACTAGATACTCTAGTTTCAGTGGGAAAAACTAGAGAATGTTTAACACAGTAAAAAAATAGCAGTGAGACACTATAAAACATTTAAAACAGCATAAAAATTAGCAATGAGACTGTAAAGAATGTTTTAAACAGATCAGTTATTTAAACACACTGCTTGGCAGGAAAACCAGAACAAGCAGAAGACATAGTCTTAAAACAGTGAAAAATAACATTAAATGCTTGAAGGGTGAAAACAGCAAAAACGTTTTGTAAACAGTGAAAATAGCAATAAAATTAAATGTAATGGGCACAGCAAAGCAGACAATTGCAGTACAGCAGTGTAGTTTAGTACACAGTAAATAAATACATTATAAAAGTAGACATCGGGCAATAAAAATGTGCAGTAAATAGTATAAATAAGCAAAAAAAAAAAAAAAAAAAACAGGCAACTCATGGGTTTTTTTGGAAGCTCAGAAACCTCCAGTCATCCAGTAACTCAGCTCAGAGTTGTGTCTGGTAGCCCACCTCCATTCAGCTTAGTACAAACAAATAGAAACCTGCTCAAGTGCAGGCCCTGAATACCAGAAGCTAAAATGTTGAGAAAAACTTTAAAACAATTCAAAAGGACCAATCAGGATGCTTATTCCAAGCCCTAGACTGGACTCCCTTTACCTGACAGGACCTAAAGTGCAGATAAGCCCCTTCCAATCCATGATGGCCTGGAAAACATGATCAGAACAAAACAGACCACTACAAAAAGTCCCAGAAGCAGCAAGGCTGTATCTAAACTATGCTACAGCTACTAGCTACCCTAGTTTCAGTGGGAAACAATAGAGAATACAAAGCAGAAAAAAACAGCACTGGGACACTAAAAAAGTTTAAAACAGCAGAAAAGAAGCTGTAAAGAATGTTTTAACAGTTAACAAATCAGTTATTTACACACTATCTGATGGGAAAATCAAAACAAGCAGAACAGATCGATTTAAAAAACTGAAAAATACCAGTAAATACTTAAACAGTGAAAACAGCAATTACATTAGAATTAACAGGCACAGTAAATCAGACAATTGCAGTACAACAGTGCAATGTATTACACAGTAAATAAATGCTGTGCAAAAGTAGGCTGCAGGCAATAAAACACTGCAGTAAATAGTATAAATAAGCAAAAAAAAATTCTCAGCTCAGAGTTGTGACTGGCAGCCCACCTCAGTTCAGCTCAGTATAAACAAGCAGAGACCTGTTCAAGTGTAGAACCTAAATACCAGATGCTAAAAACTAGAAAAAAATTTAAAAAGCTTCAGAAGGACCATTGAGGATACTTATTCCAAGCCTTAGACTGGCCTTCCTTTACCAGACAGGCCCCATCAGCACAATCCTCTCACTAAAGTGCAGTCAGTATGATCAGAATAACCCAAAGCTGGATCTATGTATATGTTTATATCCTTAAATGAATGTACAATTTCAGTCATGGTATGCTGTATTAAATATTCACAATTCAGTCTATATCTTCTAAACCTGTTATGCAATGTTTGATATATTTATCTGTATTAATCTCTTGTGCCCAAATAGTCAATTTAGACTAGCTATTTAGCAGACATTCCCAATCTGTAACAGATGCAATCATTTTACGCATTTTCAAGTCATCTGCATATAGACTAAAGTACCCCTCTGGTGAAAAAGACAAATCTGAAAGATGCAACCTGAACATGTATGAATCTATGACAGAGCCCTGTGGGACATATTGAATGAAACCTAGAATTTAACCTGACCAACTGCTGAATGATACTTGCCATGTCCTGCTTATAAGCCATGCGGCTATCCATCTTATCAATATTACATTAATACCTTGTTGTCCTAATTTAAGGATCAGTAATTTGTGTATTACCCTACTGTGCAAATTACATCTCAGCACAATTTTTCATTTACAGCTGTTATTATATTATTGAAGAATATCATATGACAGTAGGTTGTTGATCTGTTTTCAGCAAATGTATTCTGATATATGGTTTCATGTCCCATGCTTTCCACTTCTGATAATATTTTATCCAAAATAACCTTTTCTGTTATGTCCCACAGCAAGAAAGTAAAATTATGGGTCTATATTACTCTGGATCTGTCAAATTTCTCTTTCCTTAAACATGGGTTTAAGTAGTAAGTGTCTCCAATCCTAAAGATTATCTCCATACTTAAATGACCTCATGAATAACAGACATAATTGTATTGTAAGTTCATACTAAACTGTACCTGGGGTATTATTACTAATTATGTATCCTCACTGAGCTTTTATTGGATCCAGTTTGCATAACTCTTTTTTGGTCTAATCTAATCTAATCTATTCCAATCTAATCTAATCTAATTTTAGTATCCAAATTAACCTGCATGTTACTAGCATAATGTGTCACCCTCTTTGTGGAGCCAAAGTGTTTTGCATAAAATATATCTATAAATCTTTGTGTTTCAGAAAAAAAAGGTTTAGAATCTACACACATATTATTGATTTGTATGTCTTTAATCCTATTTAAGTTTATATATCTATAACATGGTTTCCTATTATGTTTAATATCTTTATGTAAATTTGCCCAAAGTTTCCTGATCTTGTCTCACACTATATTAATTAGCCTGTACATTTTTTTTTATTTCAGTTTTCAAAGTAATAGTTTGACTTCATTTCCATTTCATATATTGTTTATGTTTCATGTTAGTTAAGTATCTTGTTCTTATGGGAATACATATTCTTGATCTTTTATACCTAGATCCTGATGTTAAACCCTTTTTTTATTTTTGCATTCAAACAATATAATTTTCAAACTTGCCACATTCCTTCTGCAATCTTTCCACTGATGCATACATACCATTATTTTTTTTTTATGTCAACTGTTTTTCTTCTTCTAATCTGTTATTATGCCTCTGTGCATTGGTTTAGATTTGTTTGGCAGAATTATCTAGGTATAGTTTAACCTTTATAACTCATATCATTACACATCAATGCTGGTAAAACTTTACATGAAGTAACAATCTCCTTAAGAACACAAACAATATCTAGTATGATACATTCAGTGGTATGTTTTTTTTTTGTTTGTTTTTTTTACAGGTTGCAACAACTGTTATTCTAGAACATAAGTTTGTAAATAATTTTCTTACACGTTTTGTAGAATCAATATAAATCCATTCTGTTCTGGTAAATTTAAATTTACTTCAACTATTAATTTTCTCTTCTGTGTTTCATGCAAGAAAGGTATGAATTCCTCCAGATAATCGGCACTTGACTTTGATATTCTTTATACTTCCAGATTTGTTTTTTCTGCGATGGGTATTCAGTCTACAGTACTGGTATTATCATGAAACATGTAGCAATTACAGGTCTCATATCAATTTTAATCTGTATCATAACACCTCCACCTGATCTTGTTAGAATGTCTGCTACAGTAAAAAACTGTATACTCTGACAGAACTAGCTTCCAGTCATGGTTACTTAATCATGTTAACCTTTATGCTTGTATTTTTTTTTCTTCTTCCCAACCCCAACTTGTACACACCTGAATTTCTGCTTAGAAGTCATGCAATGGAATCTAATGGGCCATACCTAGGGGTCATTCTCTTTCTTCCTCATGAGTAAGTAATGGTTTAATAAAGATGTTTCTTGTTTAAAAAAGCCATATCCTCCAACCAAGCAATCATGCTCCTCCTCTCACAATAAAAGTGGTGGTCTCTTTGTATTCCACCAGGTCAACTGCAGGGCCCAATGGGCCCTTGAGTGCACATTAACTCATTCCACCTTCCACTTACCTCCAGGAGAGGTGAGCAGGTCATTCCCCTTAATTCCTTCCACTGCCTGCCTGACTCATCAAGTTTTAGGGTCACTATCCAAACCCTGCTACCTGGCTCAGAGCCAGGTCTCCATCTCTCTCTGAACCATGGAGTGAGTCAAATGACACATCAAAATTTGCTGCTTTGCAGCATGAAAATGAATATGATGCAATGAGTGAGTAGGTTAAAGGCTTTCCAATAATAAAGAAATTCAGACCACGAGAGGACTCTAAGTAGCAATGGAAATTTCCTGATAAGCACTGGAAGAAACTAAAGTACATATACCATTTTCTCCTGCAGCTGGAAAATATACATAGCTGAATGGAAGATACAAAGCTATAATGCTGAAGTAAATATGTCCATGCAGAGCAAGGGTGGCCTTAGATGAAATGGAGACCTAGGCAAAGGCCTCCATGGTGCATTACCACTGTCCACTGTTCCATCTGCATCATGCAAACTATCTTCCATCGCTCCCCTATTAATAATGTTATACCATGTATAACTCAAAGAAGAAATCATTTCACATTAATTTTATGAAATACGTTGTGCCGTGCTTTTGACAGGCAAGTTTATTGACTGTTTCAATGAGATAAAACAGAATCTCAGTTATGTAAATTTTATGCACAGACAGCAACCATTCTCATTAATTAAAAACACTTTATTGACTATGTATACATACCACAGATATATGTTATGATTAAAAGATTTTTATGCCAAACCATACCATATTTCTTTATAAAATGTTATACTAACCACAAAAAAACAGATAAATGATTAACCCAAGCATGACAGCAATGTAATCTTTATGCTTCTGTCCACAGACAGTGCCATTCCCAGCAATTATCACCATGTTGTTGACTGTGCGCAGATCAGACGTCTGACTGCAATAATAATAATAATAATAATAATGATAATAGCTAGAGTCATCTACAGAAAAATAGCTGGAATAATGTATCTCAAATTTGTTTTCAATAAATTCTCAAATGCATATTAACCCTGCAAAGCCAGATTAGTGCCAGATTTGAAACTGTTATAAGTGAGAAAATAAGAACACTTATAGAGACTCTGCTGTGTATACCTCAGATGTCTGATTGTGATAAAAATATAGCATCCACAATAATATATTTCATCTTTGTTTCAAATAGTAATCATGATGCACTACAGTATTACAAGCTGCTTCAAACAACTATGCATTAGTCCTTCAAAGTCAGAATATCGACTGGATGACATAAGCAGATGACAGCAAGCTCAGTCATTCTAAACAACAAACAAACCCCATGCTCAGCAACTGTAACTATTTTTTTTAATATGTGCACTTTAGTTATGTGATTATAGTACATATTTATAATATCAGACAAATTAATTTATAACAACTCTAGCCAGCTGTGGTAAATTATTATAGCTTGTTTTACACAAATTCACAATAGTCCAGCAAAGACAGATTGACTGTTGCTTAACTTTAGTAAATAGCAGCAGGCCAGGGTCAGTCACTTTCATTCATTGATAGTCCATACCCAACAACTACAGGGACATGAATACACCACAAATGTGTGATTGTAATAAATAAAACAAGTAGAAATAATAATGAGCACTGTAATTTATTTCAGCTTTGATAAGCATGTTATAAAGCATTTCAACTCAATTCATACAGTTCAAATTATTCCTGAAAAGTTCATTGATCATAATATCTTGCTGTTTTCCAAGGTTATACAAATTTGACAGTTGCACCATAAATAAAGCATTTTCTTGCATCTCCTTGATACTGAAAGGGAAGGTGTTAAATTGGAGAACACAAGGGAGACAGAGCAAAACACTTTTTCTAAGAATGCAGTTATGATATTGGAATATAATCATACAGCACCCAAGATAAAAATGATTATGAAAAGAAGTTGGGACAATGTATTTTCTAGGGAACTGATGGAAACAGTGGGTCTAACACCTATTTTTTCATATAGTAGAGGTAGGAACCTAAAATAGTTATTGGAAAGAGATTCAGTGGACCCATACAATAACATTTTTCGGATGGGGAAATGTGTTTTTTGTAGCACATGTAAGTTTATAAATGACGGCCCGTATATCAAGGTGAATAATTACAACAGAATCCTGGTCTTCTGGGCACAGCAATTGCAATACAGACATGGTGGTTTATCTTGCCACCTGCCTCAGCTGCTAGGCATTTTATGTCAGCAAAACTATACGGAAGTTTAGGAAACGTATTCTGGAACACAACAGGGATATTAAAAAAAAGGAACTCATGCCCTGTTTACACAGTACAGTTTTTATTTTTTGTAATAGACTGAGGCCGGTGGTGATTTTAAGACTTTGTTGGAAATGAGTGAATGTCTGTTGCAGCTTTGTTTAGAAGCTAATAAACCACCAGGTATCAATGACTGTATTTTGATTAGCAGTATGCTTAGATACAAATCATATTTGATGCAATAGATTGCATTTCATTTATATATAAACATATATTTATATTTATTTTCACATAAGTTATACCCTAGAACATTATATACTTTTGAATGAGATTTTTTATTATTATTTATAGGGAACTACACATGTAGGAATTAATTCAGAGTAATTTAGTTTTTTTTTTTTTTGTTTTAATTATTCAACTATGCAAGTGACTATGTTATCTGCAATGTTCACATTTTTTCTATTTATATTTATATGTACTTCATTGTCGTTATGTGATTAACATTTTAGGAATGCATTTGATAGTATTATTTAATTTAATATGTGTTACTGCTTAATCAATTAATTAATTATTAATTGATCAATTAACTGAAGACGGAACAACTTACAAAAGCAGTTTTGTTTCTAGGTACTTTACTCTGAAGAAGCCCATGGAATGATGGGTGAAAGGGCTTAGCATGTCTTTGATGTGATAAACGGCTGGTGTATCTTTTGGTGGTGTCATGGATTTTTGACTTATTAGTTGGTGATTTTGGCTGTTTCACTGATGCTTCACACACTCAGGACCTTTTTCAGTCATACCTTATCAGGACCATTCATCCCTTTGACTAACATCATAAATTGTTCAATTCTGTTTTTGTCTAGCAACAAATCTTCTCCATTCACAGTGGTAGAAATAGCATTTCATGGAAAAAAAATAACTACTTATAAGTCATATTTAAGTATGCTGTTGCATTTCTTAACATGAACCATTTTTAGACATTCACTTCTCAACTTATGCTTGACAATGCATGAAACCTCTCCTCTGTCAACATCTATCTGGTGACTATATCCTATTTTCACCAGGGCTTTAGTTCCTTGGCCAGTTATGCAACACCATTGCTAAATATAAAGCCCAGTTTGAAAAGGTTATCACAAAGTATACAGTATGTGTACACTTAACATAACCTTTCTGAGTGAAGAAGCAGCACAAGCATTGTGGTAAGGATGGTCTTGAATTCAGAAAGTGTACACAAAGTGCACACACAGTATACACTTAGTGATAACCTTTATGAATACTTTCCTATTAGGGTCACTTTTTAAAGATTCATTTTTTTTCTTTTGTATTTTATTTTATGTGAAATAAGTTAACATTTCTGTTTAGAAATTGTTCATACTTCATCTCCATCACCTCTAGCTTCCTCAACTTTCTGGCTTTAATTGACCAGTCTTCTGTACAATACAGTAGCACTGGTTACACCACAGTTTTCATGCCTTACTTTTCAGCTTCTTTGGCATTCTTCTGTCATAAACCAATCCTAACACTCTATGATATTTCTCTGTATCTCATCTGATTCTATTTTTGGCCTCCTCATTCAGGCATTCCTATTCCTCAGCCATCCCTTCCAGAAACCTAAAGCTATTAATTTGTTCCACTATTTCCCTTCTATATCATTTTTCAGCTTTTTGTGATTTCTCCCATTTGATGCATTTACAACTGTGTATCTGTATTCAAATTCATCCTTAGTGCCTTCAGTTTTGCACTCTTGTGATTATAATTTTTTTGAAGCTTCTGCCACCTACTTTGTTTTAGCTCTGTACCTCATATTGTTTGTTGTTCACACTCTTTGGTTTCCACCAAAGAAAACAAATTTTCAGAGCAGTAATTCATCTATGTCACATTGAACTTCTTACAAAGCCCATAACCCACTAACATCTGTATTTCATCAAGTCAATATACAGACCAAGTATGGAAGTTTTTTGGTTGCAGTTGTGTTCCATAAAATGTACCTATAGACTTCTCTTGGGAAAAATTAGCAACTGTGAAATTATTGCTGCTTCCAATGGAAGAACAATGAAAATCATAAAACATTATCAAAAACTATACACCTGAACAAACACAAGTACTGGAAATAATATAAAAAGTAATCTAACCAAAATACCTGGAATGAAAATAAGGTCCCCTGAAAGCACAAATCAACAACAGATAACTGTTGGATTTGCAAATAAGGTCATCTGATCACCGAGTACTAAGAGGTAAAGACAGAAAAAAATAGCAGCTGAAATGAGATTTAAAAATAAAACTCCCTGTGAGACAATTACAAGTTACAAATGAAGACTAGAGTTGAGATTTAGGTACTACTTGGGACATTTATACTGGTGCAAGAACAGAAAAAGATAAATATTTTCATGTCACATAAATGTAAAAGGCATTATTATACCTCTAATAACTTTATTAAATGTAGAAAATGTACAAAATAATGGTTTCCTCAGTTTCTGAGTAATGTGCCTAAGTGCCTATGTCAGTTTTCTGGGACTCTATAATTTCCCTGAACCAAGAAGTTATGATAAGCCGCCGGGGGGGGGGGGGGGGTCGGTGATATATTATTTTTGTTGAGCCAAAGGCGCATAAAGACCATTGTCTCATAAAATGAGCTTTATAAGTTATAGATACCATCCTTTCTCTAACACCTATACATTAGATAAAAAACTATATGACCTCTTAAAATGACATCACAATAAATAAAACATTTAGAATTAGCAATATCTAAAAATCCAAAGGCAATTTGGAGCTTTTTTCCTCGGGCCTTTGCTGAAAAAGGGCTATCAAGCTCAGATGGACAGACCCAGTCAACAAACGTAAAATAAATAAATAAATAAATAAATAAATAATAAAAAAATAAAGAAATAAAGAAATAATAAGTGAGATCTCTTATTTAACTTCTCGCACTCTGATTCCTTTACTCCTTTAGCTGCTAAACTCATCCCACAGATATCATCCTGTAAATTAGAAGTTGGGACAAAATTAGACATCTGCTTGAAACTCTACGAACTAGATTTTAAAGTAGCAAGCACTGGTCTCTATGCTTGGTCCAAAGCTATGGAAATCTCTCTTCTCATCTCAAAGAAATCACCTTTTACCCATTATTCTGGAAGGAGATGAAAGTCTGCCTTTTATACTATTCTAACTGCAAGTGTATTAATTCATTCACACCTGTTTATATCATATTCATACATATAACACTCAACAATGAGAAGGTTAGCAATCCATTTCTTTTGCCACCTACTCTATCCTTCAAACTTTAACACCTACTTAGCACCCTTGCTCCTCAATTCCTTTTTCCTTCAGCCCCTGTTTATAAAAACACAATTTTGTGCATACTGTATATGTGGAAATACATAGTTGAATACAGAGTAGCGCAGCAATCTATTTTGCGCAATAAAGATGTTACTGTATTTCCTGTTTGATTTTTTTTCATTTATAACTATCTTTAAGTCACTGTAAAATCTTGTATTCATTTGTTTTGTTACTTCCTATACTTCAGGCTGAGACTGAAATTGGTCCCTTGAGATCAGAGATCTATTCCTGTAATCTTACTCAAATAAAATAAAAGTAAAACATGGGGTAATTCAATAAACCCTATATGGAGCGATTCTCCATGTAGGAATAGTGTAGTGGCCAGAACATGGAATATGGCCACTGAGCGATCCAGGAAACAAGGCTGGGGGCGTGCATGAGTGTGCGGACACTGTGCGAACATGAAGGTTTCAGCGGAATGAAAATCACCTCCTCTGCTGATGAAAACCATGCAAATGAGGTGATTCTGTGATCCAGGAAGCAGAAAGGTAGTTAGCAACCATGTACCGAACTATAAAATTAAAACAGGGACTGTAACAGCTGCTAAGCTGTGCTTAGCCCCACTGTGCATGTTTTAGCTTGTTAAAGAAAAGCTAAACATGCCAGTGTACAGCAGAGGGCCCTTTCTGCTGAACAATGTTTACACTAGCTCCAAGAGTTGGCACGGAGTGCCATGGGGCTTAGCAGTGGAACAAATAAAAAAAAGGAGGAGGGATAGCTTGGGAAACCCAATCAACCATAAATGACTGATAAGCCCTGTTCCACTGACACTGGCCAATTCAAATCCTTCAGTAATATAGCTGGCAGGTGTAATGTATCATAGTCAGCCAATCACACAGGCCACATCTGCAGCACACCAATATAAAGTACGCATACATCCTTCAATCTGATTTTTCCCACATGCTCTGCACCATTGGAGTACACAATTGGGAATTTTAACTGACAAAATGATAGGGGCTGCTTCTGTGCTACATCTGTATGTACTACAGGCTGAGGTTAGTGCTGATGATGATACTGACATCTGGCCCAGACTGAGGAGGAGAAGAGTGTTCAGGCCCAGGGTAACCTTTCTAGGTCTGCATGAGCTGGAGATAGTAGAGCACTACAGGGTGGACAGGGGCATACTACAGGAACTCACCAAGCTCTGCTGCCCTCACCTCAGACCCAGAGCCAACAGAGTGGAAACCATCATAGTGGAAGCAAAGGTATGTGTAGCCTTAAGAATACTAGCCACATGTACTTTCCAAAGACATACTGGGGACATCATGAAAGGCTCACAGGCATCCACATCCAGGGTACTCCACCAGTTCCTAGATATCATGCTAACACATGCCAGTGAGGGCATTCATTTCCTCAACATCCCTGAGGAGAGGACCAGCAATATGCTTCTCTTCCACCATATAGCAAACTACCCAGAGGTACTGGATGCCATAGACTGCACTCATGTGCACATCAAAGCACCACTCAATGAGGAGGGTAGAGTCTATGTCAACTGCAAGGGGTTTCACTCCATCAACTGTGAGGTCATTTGCAATGCCCAGGGCATTGTTATCAGTGTGTGTTTTGGCAGCCCTGGTATTTAGCATGACTCCCACATCTGGCATGCATCACAGTTGTAGCAGGCATTTGCCAGGGGGACATCCCGTACGGCCATCTAGTGAGTGATGCTGATTATGCACTGGAACCGTGGATGATAACACCCATCAGAAATGCACACACACCAACTGAACAATGCCATAATGAGGCACACGCACAGTCTAGAAACATCCTAGAGAGTGTGTTTGGGCTGCTCAAGTCACGGTTCTGCTGTCTTGACATATCTGGTGGATCCCTGCAGTACTCTCTCACCATATGTTCTCACATGTTTATAGTATATGTCATGCTACACAATATGATCTTGTGGAAACAGCTGTGCCAGGAACATCATGGGGAAGGGGCACACAGCCCCCACCATTGCCAAGGTCTCCACAGGCACAGGAGGACTCAGAGGAGGAACCATCTGAGCCTGTCCCTGCAAGGAAATGTAAGCATGCCCAGTACACCCTGGTTTGGCAAAGAGGCAATGCATAGCACATGTTGGCATAATGGTTAAGGTGTCTGCCTTACAAACACAAGGTACAGGGTTTGATTCTGAGATGGGGTAATTGACTAGGCTTAAAATGGCCCACAAGGGCACTTAGCCTAGTACTAATCTATGAACCTAATCTATCTGTGAACCTATACATTGACAACCTAGGGACCCAGGGACTGACAACACACTCTGACTCACATACACACAGTAAAAAGGATGCCATCCCCATCACATTACTTGTATCTTACCATGTATAGGCTGTGTACTGTGTGCATCTGACAGAGTCAGCCCTGAAGCACTGTCCTCTCAACTGCTGCAGGCACAAGGGAAGTCACTCTTCTTAACAACAAATGTATGGGGTAGTAGACTGTGGTTGCATATGTATGGTATTGCTGCATGTATGCAAGGTAATGGACTGGGCTACCCGGGTAGCAGCAGACAACGGACAGCTAAGTGGGACCAGAGGAACTCTCTGCCAAATACTGGCTGCCCCAGAATATACAGTAGGCCTCAAGCTAGCAGCAGGGTCATAGGACAGATGCATGGATGTCAATGTCGGAGTCCCATACATACCTGCCAACCTGTTAGAGCAAGAAATCTGTATAAAGCTATAAAGTAATGTGGGGCAAAGGCCCACAAACAGGGACAAGTGTTAAATATTGCTCTTACAAACATAGAAAGTTGATAAAATAACAGGTTTTGCAATAACATGAATTCTCTGAAGGGTAAGAAGTCTGAAACTCAAATGTTCCTCATTACTTTCTAACTTCCATCTTTAATGATTTGCCAGTAATTTTCCAGACAACCACAATTTTATAGAAAATGAATGCAAAATGTGAGCCAAACATCTGGACATTCAGTGAAAAGCTGTACAGTTCAGAGGTATGGTCCCCTACCCCTGACACACCTGTGTTCCCATAGAACTGCAGTAACAGTTATGTTTGTAAAGTAATAGCAGCAGACCACACATTCCCAGGGCTGTCCCAATCAACTTGCTAACATGTTCCATTTCCACAATATGTAGAGGTCAATATGATAGGTATGTGTGTGGTTAATAGTGTCATGAAGTAGACAGCACTGACTGGTGGCTGTTCTGGCTCACTGGGCTAAGTACATTACTGTGGGTGATATGGTCCGTGGTTTGAGACTGGCTGTGTCTACTGTTTTGCATGTCAGATACACCTATGGTAGGAGTTCTACAGGCTGTGTAGACGTCAATATTTGTTACTGCAGGAAGGCTGGACAATGGAGGGACAGTGGACCACAGATATGGCAGTACACAGCTCTGAGTAACTTAGATAGTGCCTACTAGAACAGACGGTTGAGACAAGTAAGTGTAGTTCCAGGACACAAAGGCTGCCACATAACGGTATTAGTACACATAACATCTCAGTGGGTACCATCCACACCTCACAAATGTCAGGGTTTCTCAAAATATCCACATGTATGCCTCATATATCTGTTCTGTTTGTCATAACATTGCATTTGTCTCACAAACTATTGGCTAAACAATACAGGTTGATGTGAAAACATCAATGACAGATGGTTGAGATGCAAACTTCATACCCATAGGAAAATGCAAGCTAATACAAAACCAATCTATCAACTGAGTAGGTTTGGAAGAGAAAAATTAAGCTGCTGTCCCCATGTCTGGGCCTGTGTCTGACTGTGATATATGGCCTTGTCAAGATGTCTGCCTGTAAGAATTAGATGGGTATGGCCAACATGTAGCTTTAGAAGAACAGTGCAACACAAACTGTCTGAGGACCAGAGCAGATGTATGGGGCAAAATGCTGGTCAATTTGCTAAACAGGTACAGTCAGAGGTGTGGACTCCGTAAAACTTTGTGTGATGTTACGACGTCTACCCAGTCACACTATAACTACAACTGCATAAGAGCAGCAACTGTGGACCAAGCCTGCAACTGGAGCAGAGTGGGACTAAGGGCCATATATAAGGGAAAGGAGAAACCACTGGCCACACAATTGTAGAATGTACAGACTACAACATGTCCTGCAGTAGCATGGATTCCCTGCAGTGCATGGAGTCAGTAGACAAATGTCTGTCAGTGATTCCTCACATTAATCTACACTGATCTGCTACTGACATACTAGGGCATAACAGTCCTGTGCAAAATGTACCTCACATATTATGCAAAACTCCTTTCAGTCCAATACAGTCTGTAACCACCCTAGATATGACTCAGTTAATAAGGACAGCAGACAGCCAGGGGATCCCTCAGCCAGTCTATCAGTGAGGTGCTAGACTGTTTACAGAGTCTCATCAGCTAATCAGCTGTAGCACACAAAATCCTGGACCAAAGTACAGGTAGGGCTGGAGTGGAGTCCCACTCTTACTATTGATAGTCATACTGGGCATGCTCCTACACTTAGCTTCTTTCAACCCATGTCTGAACCCACATCTGACTACAGAACTGGGATGTACAAATATCCCTTCTGCATACAGACAGCTATGTACACCTTAACTGTCTATCCCCACCCCCATCAGATATGTTTACCCCATCTATCTGTATGTGGTACATATAAGATTTATCTGGATCTGTTGACTGTGATATACATACAGATATATAGGTAACATATACAAATATATCATTTACAGAGAGGCAGAGATGGGGGGGGGGAAACAGACAGACAAAGATGGAGAGACAGAGAGAGACCCTGAAAGGCATGCAGTGATGTACTGCAGCAGCCACACATATACCAATTTGAACCAGTGGCATGTGCAAATATTATGGTGAGGCCCATTGTGTAATAGGAGGTATGGAGGGGTTGTAATCTCACATCAGTTGCACCATGGTGCATGCAATAAGTACATACGACTAGAGTGTAGACAGATAGGTAGTGGTTCAATTCCCAGCAACACCAACTGTGCATGTGTGTGTGTGTGTGTGTGTGTGTGTGTGTGTGTGTGTGTGTGTGTGTGTGTGTATATGTATGTATATATATATATATATATATATATATATAAATGTATATATATATATATATATATATATATATATATATATATATATTTTTTTTTTTCTTATGGTTTTCTGTGTTCCCTGCCTATGTATGTGCAATGCCAATACATTTGAGGCCTGTTCCACCCTGTTAACCCTCATTGCCCTACTTTACAGGGCCTGCTGATGTCATCCACCTTAGATAAAGCATTGAGCAACTTGCAAACAATTAAGCTCTGTGGTGCATGTGAAAAGTATAAGTATGCAGCACTATAGTGCATGCAACTAGACAGATAGGGGCTCTAATGTCAAGACTGCCAAGTGTGTGTGTGTGTGTGTGTGTGTGTGTGTGTGTGTGTGTGTGTGTGTGTGTGTGTGTGTGTGTGTGTGTGTGTGTGTGCGTTGGTTATACCATTTTGAGGCCTGTTCTACCCTGCTGACTTCCCCATTGCAGTAATTTACAGGGCCTGTTGATGCCATCCACCTTGCATACAGCACTGGACACTTTGCAGGCATATAACCTCTATGGTGCAAACAATAAATACATAGCACTATATTACATACAATTAGATAGGTAGGAGTTATAATCTCAAGAATGTTAACTCTGTGTTATACCATTTTGAGGCTTGTTCTGCCCTCCTTACTTTCCCCATTGCATTAATTTACATGGCCTGTTGATGTCATCCACCTTAGATGTGCTGTTTGACACTCTGCAGGCAATACCTTTCAACTCTAAACAGTTTTGCAGAATGCCCAGATGATTGCCTCATATATTTTGTCTGAGTGTCATAAACTTGTGGTTTCCTGGCAAATCATTGGCAAAGTAGTAAGAGCTGAAGTCAGAAAATAATGACAGACATCTGACTATCAGACTTCATACCCTTTACAAAAGCAATGGTACTATGTAACCTGTCACTATATCAGTTATCTAAGTTCTTAAGAGCAATATGTAAAAACAGTCCCTATTTTTGAACCTGTATCTCCCCAGTATTGAAGGCTTTGTCCACATGTATTGTTCTAACAGGTTGAGAAATATGTCCTAGGCATATAAGCTCCGCAGCATATGCAATAATGACATAGCACTATACTACATGCAAGTAGATTGATAGATGTTGTAATCTCAATACTGACAACTGTGTGTGTATGTGTCTGTGTATTCATATCCTCTGTTGCAGCATGGCTGTCTTGCCTTTATGTGTGTGTGCAATGCTTATACCATTGTATGTGCCTGTGCCACCCTGTTAACTCCACAATCACCAACCTATTCATGGCCTACAGAGGTCATGCACCTGCAGCAGTGTGTGTATGACATGGTTATACCATTTTAAGTGCCTGTTAACCCCCCAGTGGCAATCCTTACAGCACCTGCAGATGTCAACCACCTGAATAGTTGTAGCAGACACTGAAAAACTGTATAAGCTCTGTTGTTCATGAGCTATGTATATTGGTCTATCTTATGTATAACTAGCCAGGTAGGGGGTTCTACTATCAGCAAGGGCCATTCATGAGTGGGTGTGTGTATTTATGTATGTATATCCCCTTGCAGCAGTGTGCTTGTGTTAGGGCCACAAACATACCTTTCGACCCCTTACAGAAAGACATTTGCAGAAAGCCATACAGAAAAGTGGGACAAAGTCCAAATATTAGGGTCAATATTTAAATATTGCTCTGACAAGCATATAAAGTAGATAGCATAACAGGTTGAGCATTCATGTGCATGTTCTGACAGGAAAACATCTGTCATTATTGTGAAACTTCAGTCTTTAATTATTTCACACTACTTCTCCAGAAAGCCACAATGTTATGCCAAATGGAACAAAAATATGTGACAAACATCAGGACATTCTGAAGACATCTGTAGAGTTGAGAGTTATGGCCACCACCTGTCGCACCCTGCAGATTTCATTCCATGTTTAGTCAGGTGTGACCTGTGACAATGACACAAACAATACAGAGGTCTCCAGTGTATAGGACAACAAACATTTTCTAAGGTTGTCTACTACTTGCATAAAACATGTATTTCACATCAGAATCACCTTACTGGTATGAGAAATAGCATAACCTATGGTAATGTGACACAAAGAAGCTGTCACATTGTCAAACCAAGGGAAGTCCTGTCTATTGCACTTGCTGTGGGTTATGGTATATCCTGCCAAGTGTCATGATACTACAAGACATGTCCCAAACTCCATTTTGATAAGGTGGCAACCCTACCCTGTGTTGCCTATGTGTGTGCAATATGTTAACTTGTGTATGCCCTGTGAGTAGCTTCCACCCACAATGACTCACATGTATGAAGGCATGAATGCTAACTGCCACCTCCCACATATGTAGGTGACACCTAAAGCTGTGGCAACTGTGAGTACTGTGATGTCTGTCTTTGACCCACAAACTGATGTTAACACACTGCAATGGGATCATACAGTGGGTATGGCATGGTGGCCAGATCCTGGCCTTCAGCTGAATGCAGAAAATAGTACCATTGTACCATATGGTAAGGGCATGGACCCACTATTTCACACATCAACGGCAACCCCATAAACACACAAACTGCATTGATAGACCTGGCTATTCAGGTTGATAACACTGTTGCATTCAGCCATCAAGTAGTGTCAGTGGTCGGAAAAGGCTTGGACATGTTTCACCACATAGATAAATGGACTTTATCCAGACAAAAGGTGGACATTACTTCTGTATATTCATTATTCTGTACAACAATACATTAGCAGCATGGCAGGTCTGGTATGTACCTATGCAGAAATATGCACCAAATGGAAAGGCTATGTTAACACCCAGAAAGGTTATCCATGGCCTTCAACACCTGTTCCATGCAGACAACCTCAAATAAGTACTGTTCCACTCAGTATTGGACAGATTGTCCATAGATGGGCTGTGGCATGCCTAGATGGCAATGATGTGTTCAGCCCTTCAGCAACTGCCCCATATATGTCAGTATAACTCTGTGCACATTACCAGCACAACATGCTTGAATCACATATGAGACAGCAAAAAAAAAAAAAAAAAGCTGGGGAGACGGGTTTGCCTCCCAGAGGCTGCCCTGTCTCAGAAATGCACTCCCCAAACATGTCAAACAGAGTACCATGCAGACCCTCATCAACTGCATCAAGGTTGAGTGAATGGGAAAAAAATCTGTTCCAGGGTCCAAAGTGTGTCACACAATGCCAGGGGCAACAGGTGCTGATCGATGATTCTGTTGAGGATTGAGTATTGGCTAGGGTTATAAGGGACCCAGGGCCAGTACTCTACTAACCTCCTCTGTGCTATGAACCTGTGATCCTACAGAACTCCCAGGTATCAAGAGTAGCATGCTGTGTGAAGGGGTGTGCATGCAAGGTACACTGTCTGCCCCCATTGCCCCTCACACACTGTACCACAAATATGCACCTAGGTAAACATGCACATATACAGCCATACCTTAGCAATGAAAAGGTCTCGGCATTGCCACTCTGCCATCCTGTGCTCCCATAATGGCATCAGCTCACTACAGCATAGACACACAGACACCTGGAATGGAAACAGAATAAGGCCTGTGAGACAACAGTAAGTCAGCAGTACTAACAGCAATAAAGCATCATGGCACAAAGGTACATACACATTGATGCGTGCACATGACATCTGATAGCAGAGATCACCTTACAGGGCATAACACCACTACACTACAAACTGCCATTACCTGTACTATATTTACCCTGTGCATCAGACACATATTAGCATGTCCTGCATTGATGGTATGGATAACAGGGATGTTGCACAAGTATCATCAAAAGCACAGGGAGTGGTGTGTGGCTGCCAAAGGCCTAGGTTGTGCCATATAGTTGACATCATGTGTATGTCTGGAGGGGTGCTGGTCAGCTGAGCCATGGAAAGGAGCTGTGTGCATCTGTCGGTGACCTGCATGTGACAGTGATGTGTGAGTGTATGCATGCACACAGTCAAGCCATGTGCTAGCCCTACATGAGGGTATGTTTGACAGCCATGGACTGTACATGGCAGAATGTACAGTTCATCATCTCTGGTCATGAACACAGAAACTGGTTCTGCCAGAAGTGGCACTGGCAACACCATGCCCAATGCCAGATACAGTACTACTTCCTGACAGTCACTGGTGTATGCTATGTCCCTCATGGAACCACCCAGGACCACATGCCCATGGCCTGCCACATTGTTGGTAGTTCTGGTGGTACTGCTACTATGGGAGTGTGACTGTGCAAGGCCACATGGGCTCTCAGCTGATGTTGTTGCTGACTTACATCCACATGTCTGACACCCTACTCCCACCACATGTTCAAGCACAGAAATTGTATGGTTAAAGACTGACAATGTCTCACCCCACCATCTATCCACTACATCAGCGAAATTAAGTAAGGCATCACCAATGCCGTGGAGGATTGTCAAGCATGCCAGGCAGTGTGGTATCCACAACCCTGAGCATCCACCTGATGTGCCATTCATAAAGTGCCTGTGCCTCCATGACAGACTAAAACATGCATCTGGTGACATGTGCTGTGACACCTCCTACAGGGGCTGGATGGGCAGCAGTCCTCCTTCGAGCACCCCTGTCAATCTGCCTGTGTGGGACCTCACCAGCTTTCTGGCTATGGCTAGTGTCTTCAGTCAAATATGCCATATGCACCACACTCCCCATTCTATGCCACCACCCTCTAACTGCCCAATATCTGTGGCTGCTGGGACTGGGTATGTGTGGACATACTGACCATGTACAGGGACAGTGGGGTGAAAATGGGATGTTAACCAATGGGATAGATTCCCTCAATAACCCCACCTGTGCCTCAAAATGGCCACACTCATCATTAGAGTCTGATGAGACACTGACATCAGGTTGTGAGGGGGGACACACTCCAAACCCCATGGTCTGCTATTAGGGGAAAAACAACATGACTGCATTAATTCCTGCACTATAATGTCTGCTGATCCACACACTCACACACATGCACAAATGCACACACACACACACACACACACACACACACACACACACACACACACACACACATACACACAAACACACACACACACAGGTGAGGTGCCACAAAGACATTATACACACCAGACCTTCAGACTGATGCCATGCACAACCCACAATCAGACCACAACAGGCATGCTGTGGACAGGCTCTCAACAACATGCAGTGCAGCAATGTCCAGTTAATTTTGCTAGTACTATACACCTGTGAGATATGTGACAAACATCAGTATGTGATAAACCTTCACCTAACACACAGTGCACCCATTTACACGAATGCCCCCTGTATAGCAAAGTAGCTACACCTATACAAAACTAAGTGCTAACATGTTACAGCTTCTGCAAATATGCTACTGTGATTACCAATGTGATGCACTACAGTGAACCCCATCACAAGTGAACATGCATGTATTGCAACATGGCTAAGTTTAGCAGTTGTGTGCATGGCAAACTAGCATGCCTTAACATGCCAAGGGTATAGGTGAGCCATAACATGAAAGTTACGCACTCAATGGCTACAGGTGTATGTTCTCCAGCCACAACAGAGGTACCTATGGATTTATGGGGGAGAGGTATTGTCAGCACACACACATGTGGCATTGGTACAGGATAATATGTGCTAACCCCCACATCATAGCCCCCACCATCTAAGAGCACAGCATGTCTGTGTGTATCGGCAATATAGTGGCAATACAGCATGCGTTGCCCCCCTGATCCTGATGTTTCATGCTACTTGCTGCATGTGCTATGAGGTATTGCAATCCATGTACCTGTTGCACCTTTTACTGTTTGTTCATAGCCTGTCTACGTGGTCTGCTGTGGTGTCAGCCTCCTACTGTATTAGTAATCACCTGGTCTGTAGGCCTACTTCTCAGATCTCCCTGGCCTTTCTCCCTCAGAATCTGAACTATATGGCTGGACTATGTAATGCAATTTCCTCAGTCAGTGTGGCTGATATGGGTGTACTGGCACTGTGTAGCACCTGCCCCATTTGCATGGATGGACAGCTATCTAAAAACACCACCAAGGAATGCACTGTGTGAGAAATGCAATGACAGTAGGAACCTGCATTCCATGCTCTTTCCCTGTTGAGGCTGCATATCTGTCCCCACACAGGTTGTCAACACAATCAGTACACCACACACACCACCCACACCTACACAACACACAAAGACATCTGCAGTGCTCCTCAAAATACACATCCACAAACAAAGGGGATCTCTGAGGCAAACCCACACATGAACACCACAGCTGTACACAGCACATACCACACATGGCCACACACCTGTGTCTCACAGCAATGCAGGAGTCAGCTCATGTCAAACATGTTACATATAGGGGACACCAGTGGAGACACACTGGTGTGCCCTGACCTGGCTGTGTATAAGGGTGGTCACAGTTATTTGAGTGTCATGTGACAGACTCCGCCATATTGCATATGCACTGCTGTCTCTCACCAGCAGGTACTGTCATGGGTCTGTCACAGTACATGTTTGTGTGCCTGACCTGCCATTTACGTCTCTGGATTATATACAGTGAGCCATGAGTGAGCACACTGGTTATGGGTCCCAGGCAGGTATGTCCCTAGCCTTACACTGCACTATGCTGTCACTCAGACCAATGCCACAATACAATCAGGGAATGATTGCCCTTAACATGTGCACATTTATCCTGTGATATTCCAGGGGTTCCAGTACCCATGAGTCTGAAATGATATGGTATACAAACCATGATGCTCTGTGACAGATGACCTCCATCTGTCTTCACTTGTCTTCATGCATCTTGCACTGGTTCTCACCAGCCCCATAGTGACTCCATTAATAAAAGTGGTGAAGTTATCACTACCAACATACAAGTGTCAGTGCAGCACGCATATTGAAGGCCATGCTGCTAAATGCTAGAGGTGTACACATGACTTTGCTCTCATTGCATTCAGTCCTAAACCTGGGAACTGCAGACATCTGTGTAGTCACACAGACAATGATTCAAAGCTGCAGACAGCACTCCAGCCTACATAAACAACCATCCTATCATACATACAGAAGCCGAAGTGTATCCAGTAATGCCATGGGAGATGGGGTTTCTGTATATATGAGACACATACACACCTCCACACTGTATAGGCAATAAGATACACAGGGGACACTGCAGGGGCAGTTCACCATTGCCAGCACACACCTATTCAGATCACAGCTTACTACCGGCCACCACATGTGACTATTCTGCCTATATGAACCTCATCAACTGTATTAGGAGTCGGGTCTCTACCCTGATCCTGGGTCAGTTGAATGACCCTGACATACATTGTAAAACATACGCATGCCAGCGCACAAATGGTCAGAGAGCCAACAGTGGAAGTAAAAATACCTTGGTGCAGCCAGGGGCTACCCCCACATGAGGTGAAGGTGTATTTTAGTTGACATTACACAACAAGGGTTTACCTCTGCAGCATCCCTACAGTGTCATCCTCCATGGCAAAGCAACCATCATACAGTGACATTTGTAGTCACCATCTCCCACAATACTCATCTAGCTAGTGTCAGCCATACATATACCTCCAATGTGGAATACATCCTCCTGGGGGGTATACACAGCCTTACAGCCCCCAACCCCTCATTAAGGACTGACACCAATGTCCACTCATACACACAAGCACTATATGTGTATTTGTATAGATGCATGGAGTCAGTTATACCTGACAGGCCTACATGATCCTCTGCTAGGACATGTACACCTATCTGGTGGACATCTGCAATACATACTGTCCATAAAAGGGATGGCATACCACTGTCCAAGACAAAGTAGGGGCAAGTTCCCATTTTGGAGCAATATCTCCTTAGCATTTACATGAGAATGGGATTAGTCCTGCAAAACCTGCACAGCAAGCACAGAGCTTATATTGTCTACTTCCACTACAGACAGTAGTCTCCCCTACTTCACATATGTCTGCAACATCATATGAAGCACCTGCAGCTGCTCAATTGTGGTGCTCAAGGACACCAGCTGTACCACTGCTGTTAGTATAGCATACTGCATGCCTGCCCGAGCCAGTGTAAGCTTCACCCACTGCACATCAGGATAGCCACAGTACCTCCCCTGTCTCCTATATGTAGGGAACAGGTCAACATTGCTATGTGAAAGTCATGGTATATATCTGCAATGGGAGCCTATCACATCACAGGATGCATCCTACATGACCCTAAGCATAACCTTGCAACATCTTAAGGAATCATATTCATAGGAGGAATGACTATCACCTTTGTCCCAGCCATTTGATGGAAGACCACTGTCACCCTTTTAGACCAAGGTGGGGCATCCCCCACTCAGTCACATGATAGACCCAGCAGCCTAACTTGCCTGTTCTGCAATGCCATAGCACACTTTATACTGAACCCCATTAACAAGGACATTGGCGACCTGTGCACACTCCATCACACACATTTAGGCATGTCTGTTACACTTGGTTGAACTCTATGACACAGTCACCAAAGCCATGGAAAGGGGGTGACAGTGTAAACTGCCTACCTTGACCTGGACAAACTCTGTGACAGTATAACACATGTGGCCATTATAGATATAACAGCCCCAAGTATGCATCACACCATATGTTACCATAGGGGTAGCACACCAGTGCTCTGACATGACCCACCTAGTCAACATAGGGGAATCCACCTCAAGCAGTTGACCCATAACTAGGTGTGTAACCTGTTCTTCCATGTTTGGGCCTCTGCTATGTGTGATGTACACATCTGAGGTGCATGTAACAGCAATTAGCCTATGTTGACCATGTCTGCAGACCACTGCATGCTGTGTGCTGTCACTGATGTGTACATCTGCCTAGGAGGGTCTCACACATATACATGGCTGTTGCAGACACATGGCCTCAGGCCACATAGCAGGATATTCAGTGTCAACCCCTTTGGGGAGTGTGATATCCCCACACATTATCCCAGTACTAACAACATCCAAGGCACACAATTGGTCATGAGGGAGCTATGGATACAGGTCTTTGGCAACATGACATTTCAACACAATGGTGCTTCCATTGTAAGGTAAACCATGTACATAGCCCATGTCATCAAGGGACATGGAGTATAAGCATTGCCATATTCAACCAAATGAGCCCCATTTTTGTGTATAATGCCCTATTCATCATTCTCATCACACAGCACATGCAGCAGCTGGGGGCATCACAGAGTTTCCCCAGCAGGGAATACCAGAGCAGCAAATATCTACCATATACTGATAGGCTATAAGGCCAACCCTCTCCCTGGTTTCATATATACTCCTCAGGGGTGACCTCAGTGTGGAATGCAAAGCAATCATGGACTCAACAATGCTGGGACTGCTGCACAAGTGCAACTCATGCTCCACTCTGTTAACACACACATACATGCCCTCAACCTGGCTTGTGACATGAAACTGGTCAAGTTGGCAGCTCAGATGTGTGTCCTACACAATCACCCTGTGATGGAATGGGCACCCTGTCCACATCAGGCAGGATAATTATTTAACCTTTGCAGGCATAACCTAGATAACTGGATGGTTAACTGCACATACACCCTTGGGATACCACCTGTGTCCCTGTTGGACTGGGGAATCAGGTACTGCCTTGCATACACATGGGTTAACATCTGGCCTAAGCATATGGCTGCTCAGGGCCCATAGCCTAGTAACCTCATATAGTACCAGGAATACCAGATATGGCCTGAGTGCTGTGACAGACTGTGTTGTTATGTGTCCACATCCATCATTGCCATCGACTGTTGGGTATTCCCTATGGGCAATGTTACAGTACCATGTCATCCAGCCTACATCCAACAAATAGGTGAGTGGTACTACAAGTGCATGTGGACATTCCAGCAACATCTGTGCTACAAAATAACTGAAATAACTGAGAGCAGTGCATGTGTGGTGTAGGGTGTCTTCCTCATAGGTGTATAACATCTGCAGTACCCGGATGTTTACTGAATGTGTACATGTGCCTGATAGATGTAGACCCCCTGCCAGACAAATGTGGATTTCCAGACACCAGCTGGCCAATATGTGATGATTGTCCCCAAGAATTGGGGAATGTGTCTGTGACATGCCAGACCCCTGGGAACACAGTAATGTTACATTAATATCTGGCACTGTATTCATTCCCTTACATTATATGCTCAATAGGTACACACTGCTGCTGAGGCAGAGCCAGTCTCCCCCCACTACTAGTGCCAATAACCTGCTGTCCTGCTGCAGGGAGTAATCAGATATGGTAGCCATAGGTGTCAGGCAATGAGATACAGGTGTGGAGTGCACAGTGACCTAGCCAGAGTATATCAGGAACAGTCAGGGACACCTGGACTTTCTTTGAACTAAGTCTGTATAACATTCACAGACTGAGAAGGGCTCACTGACAGTACATGATGTGATATGACAGCTGTATCCACCAGTACTGACTGTCAGTATTGTACAACATGCAATCCAGTAGCAGTCATATATGAGCTAACCATTGGTGGGGTAACTCAGGCCTGAGCTGTGATCTATGTAACTGCAGACAGAGCCATAATGGATGGCTGTAGGTGCTGTCACTCCAAGAAATGTGGTTAAGACCTACTGTTTAAATTTATATTGCTCATGACTGCATCCCCCATCTGCATTCCATTACATGCTTAATTCTATGACATATCTGGCATTTTGCTATACTCCTTCATGAGAAGAAATGCAGTTGTACTCTTCTAGAGAATCAGTCTGTCTTCATGAAGAAAGTATCAGGCCTGTTTACCATAGGCAGTAGCTTGCCTTTTGTAGCTAATGCTCATGAACAGGTGATTGCCTGTGCACTAGTCTGTGACTTCCACTTGTAATTGCATCCAGAACAGCTGGCATGGGGACACATTCCTATAATTAAGGCCTCCATGTAGGCCTTGACTCTTTTCCTGTCCTGTGAGGAGGACATTATTGAGGTGTGGAAGCTACAGCATCACAGAAAATATGTAGAAATACTGTTCACTGTTTGGATTGATGTGCTATGTCCACAGTTTTGCATGCTATGTTTGGCCATCATTACCAGAGGTTGTGATTCTGTGGCAGGTTACTGTTTAACAATGTGTGTTGTGCTCAGTAAGGAAACAGGCAGATGTGAGTATCATACATCCTTTTTATCTGAACGTGCATGCTGCTGCAGTTGATGTTGGTGTATCAGCTGTGTATTTTTGTAGGGGGAGATTGTGATGCATGTCCCTGTCACCTGAACACCCTCCCCAACTCTTTATGCATGGGTGTTGTGTGAATGCCCTGTTCTAGGTGTTTGGGAAGTATGGTAGGTCTGTAGCAGTAGCTGAACATACAGTTGCATGTGTGGTAGGCTGCACCTGCTGCATTCTGGGCAGGAGTCATGCTGGGGATTGTGAAGACATTGGGGGACAGCAAGCTGTATATGTCAGTGAGGGTGCAGTGTCAGCTCTTTTGTCACAGCATGGCCAGGGTGGGGTACCCATTACGGTCCAGGTGAGGCATGTGCCTCTGGTACATATGTTAAGTAGTAGTACCATCCAGAGATTGGTAGGGGAGGTTTAGGACATGTATTGATATTTGTGACATGTGTGCCACACTCCAGACCTTTGACATGCTACTGTGGGTGGCAGTGACTGTGGTAGCAACAACCACGTCTGCTGGACATTGCAGGGCTCAGCTATTTCTAGGTTGTATAGCCAAGCATGTAGTTCTGCAACAGACTGGACTGTGGGCCTGAACTGTGGGTGTCCAGATGCCAGACATGCTAGGAATAGTACAGATAGAGCTACTGAGTAATTATCATGGGAGGTGTATTTGCAAGACATATGTGCATGAATACAGTGTTTTACACAGGACTGGCATGAACATGTTTTTGAATGGCTATGATGTGTGACACTGACCTGTCTGTCATGCTTTTGTAAAATCAATCTGCACTGCCTTGCCATTACATCAGCATCAGCACACAGAATAGTTTTGATTACAACCATGCCATACGTAGGTGACACAACTGTGGACATTCTGCAACAGTCTGTACAGTTGTTAGCTGTACCTAATATCATAGGCCTCCCGTAAATCCATCAACATGTCTTTGGGGGTGTACTGCTTTGGTGTTTGCATCACAGGCCCAAGTACACTTTTATTTATCACATTATATGTAGAAGTAGTGTCAGTGGTACTCAGGATATCTTCATAACAACACCAGTAATTCCCCAGAGTTGAGTTGGCCTACTGGTGTATTGCAGTGAACTGTAGTTCGGAGGGTCCAGAGGCCAATACTTGGCAGGAGTGACTTTGTTCCCTAATGGTACATCAATGTACTGCATGATATATTAAAAAAAAGCATTAATTCTCCAGAGCTGGGTTAGCTTAGTGGTATGTTGTTCTGAGTATAGTTGAGAAGGTCCTGATTAAAATTTTGGCAGCAGTGTCTATTTTTTTCCCTAATGTTACATGAGTATACTGCATGAAATATTTATAAAAGCAATAGCCATTCCCCACAGCTGAGTTGGCCTAGTGGTGAATTGCACTGACTGTATTGCAGAAGATCCTGGGTCCAATACTTGGCAGCAGTGTCTTTTTTATCTAATGTTACATGATTATACTGCATGATATAGTTACAAAAGCAGTTGCAGTTCCCCAGAGCTGAGTTGGCCTAGTGCTGCATTGCCCTGATGGTAGTACAGAGAGTCCTGGGTTTGAGACTTGTCAGGGCTGGTTATTTTGTTGCTGGGCAGAACAGTGTCTGAATCAGATAGGGTGATTAAAGCAGTTCTAAGTGGGTTTGAGCAGGATTGCGTGATCTGCCACAATGCCAAGCAGTATTTAGTCCTGCTTAAACCCATGCTATTTCCAAAAAAGAAAAGAAAAAAGGAGTGATAGGAAAGTGGTGAAATGGGGGCAAGCAGGGGGAAAAACATTACAAAAGGCAGCTAGGGATGTGCAGGACAGGTGTAGTAAAGGACCATAGCTCTCAATTTCTTGTGTAGCAACAGCTGTGCATGATAAGGACAATTTAGAATTTGCAGCCTCACACTCCACAGGGAGGGGTGTGGGTGACATAATTTTGTTGATTAGTTCATGGGAAAATTGATTAATGGCAGTGTACATGTGTGTGAAATGGAGAGCTATGTATCCCACATTTATTTTTTGAGACAGTTGCCCTTTTTTTAAGGTGAGGGTAGGATATTGGGGAAGGGTTGTAGGCACGTTTGGGGAGGTAAGTTGAGTAGGAGAGGTTGCTTTTGCAGACAGACAAGACAGCAGACAGGGGTGGTGTATGACACATGAGGGTTTAAACACCTTCGACTGGGAAGGTGGTTGAGACTCAGAGGACCAAGTGCCCCCAGATGGCAACAGTGTGACTGAGTTCCCCACCCATGGGCAGTCAGCACTGCCCCTTCATGGCCCTGAAGGTGGGTGTGAAGGGAGCTGGGTTGCAGGGGCCAGCCTGCCCCTCATTGGATGACCCTGTGCAATATACCTGAAACCTTATTCCAGGTCATAGTCTCCTGTCAGTGCCTGTGCCTGGGGGAGGGACAGGCCCTGTCCCCTGAGGTGGTTCCACCTGAGGGTGGTGCAAGTCCAACAGAAAGATAATCTCCAGTTTGGGTCCCAGACATGCTGGGACCTGGTGTCATAGCCAGATAAGGTGGGATAGGCAGATCAGCCGGAACCAGCCTACCCAATCATGCTATGATGTTGAGGTTTGTCAAGGTATATTGATTAGTCATGAACAAAACATTTCAACGTTAGTTATAACAGCATGCATGGGTGTTCCAACTAACCCAGAACAGTAGAACTGCATAGCATACAGAACACAGGCATAAATGGAATAACAGTCATTATTGTAACAGCATGCCAGTAATAGTTATGGCAAAAGGCCAACAATGGTGGAATTTCAACAAGGTATGTTAGTATGCATCCATTGAAATATATAACCAATAATACAACACAAGACCCAACATTAGGTTTTGAGAACAACATTTGTGTAAATGAAACCATACCTGTAGTATAAGAATGATAATATGTGATGCAGATATGTGGTGGGGGGAGAGAAAAGCATTCCATTAACAACTGTATATACTATATTTTTCACAAAAGTACTACTCAGTACTCTACAGGTCTGCCCTTAATTTACATCTACATGTTCCCTATAGCTTCTATATCATGTACATATCTCTTAATCTGTTGACATGGCATGGTATGGGCCAACCTGTACAAACTATTGGTGTATAACTAAAGGGGACTCATACATGTCACGGTAAAAAATATGACTAACAAGGTGTACCCTGGACTGATGTTGTGTGAGTGTGCTACTGGCATACTTCAACTGCATTTATATCTGTGTCCAAGGTTATTGGCAACAGTGATCACTAGCCATGACAGCGTGACACTTGAGAGACATGTATTGTGCAGAGAATATGGAGTATATACCTATCCTGCTGTCATTCGTACACATGGAGTTGGAGTATCAGCACACATTCACACATGCAGCAGGCATACAGCTGTACCAACAGTAGAACAGTTCAGATGTCTTATTCATTTGGAATAGTACTGCACTTCATGATGTTTTATTTAATGGAGAATTAACAACTTGCTGAGAACTGCTGTTTACACACTAGTACATCTGGACACAGACTATTAATATACCCTTCATCTCTTTATCTGTAAGTCATGTGGAGAAAATATCTGTTAACACTATGTGACTGTTTCTATAAATAGTCAAGACTACTTGTCTGATACGCTGAACATCTTAGTACCTGTCCCTGGATTCAAACTGTGGTCTGTGTGTGGAAAAAGTAACAGCATATGTATTGTTTATCACACTGCACTACTGGGCCACTGTTCATAGGTTCATAGGTTGGTACTAGGCTATCAGCCCTAGGGCCTATACAAGCCTAGCCATAACAATTCCCTGGCTATTTCTTCCCACACTATTTACTATTTAGTTGTGTGCTGGTTAACTGATTTGTGCCTAAAGCTCACGTGGTGATAAGGTTTGACCTGGTAATATAGGTTGAGTGTCATAGAAGACTGCAATGATAGCTGAACATACATGCATGTTTGCAGTCTACAGCTATTACATACTTGCCTACATCAGCGTACCTACATTTAGGAATGCATATAGCTGAAATGCAAAGGTTAACACAAGACAATCCTGTGGGAAACACACTATGATACCTTACACATTACTTTTCAAGGTTCAGATCTTAGTGCAGAACATATATCAAATTGCATTCTGTCTTGTTGTACAGCTCCACATCAAAACTTTAGCATAACAATCCCTTATTGGCCAAATTTCAGTCACTTCATGGTGTCAGAGCCATATTTGTTGTTTAGCACCTGTATAATTGTATTTCTTCAACAATAGATCAGAATACACACAACAGTTGTGAGAGATAAGCTTTATTGAGCTTGACATGACACAGTGGTATATTTCATTCACAATTCTGACTGCAGTTGTACTGTATATCCTGTAGATGATGAATGAATGTCATTTAGTACCTTCACATTTTCAGTCACGGTGTACTTTATTACAAGATCCTTAGTATTACTACAGTATATACTTATGTCATTCCTACACACTATTACTACGGTATTAGCTTTCTTTCATCAATAGTAGCATGTTTAATCCCTTCATATCTATTGCACAGTACCTGGCATTACTCATTTATATCAGTCTGGGTATAAGAACACATTCATTGCAGTACACTCAGAACAGACTATACCTTCTGACAGTTATCAATGTACTCTTTCTTACGTATAGTACTATATATATTACAAGATAGATGTATGTTCACCACACTGTCAGCGCATCTTCACTAGGCACCCTGTGTGGGCCTCCAAGCTGTGATCCCTCTCCTCTGCAGCTGAAAGAAGGGAAACACACCATTATGTGCACCTATCTATCAGATATTTATACTAGAATATGGTAAAGCAATGGGTCCTATATTTACAAACTACTGGGGCATTGTGGTCCCAAGCATCTTGGATCCACTGGGCCAAGAATGCCTGCTTCCTTCACTTCAGGTCATCATAATGATGATGATGATGATGCACCTGCTCACCAGTGAGGGGGATTCCAGTAGCACTGGTGAGGTCATAGGTCCATAGGTTCATAGGTTCATACTAGGCTATCTGCCCTAGGGCATTTATAAGCATAGCCAGAGTGTGTTTGTCTTTCGCCACCCATTTTAAATTAATTTTGCTATGCCCTTTTTTGAGGTTAGTATACTGTGCCTCTGTCTAACAGTGACACAGAAGTGATACCCGGGGTAAACCTACGATCTTCCACCCAATTCATCAAGATTCCTCTTGAAGAGAGTCAATGAGGGACTTTGCCTAACCTGGACTGGGATTTTATTCCAGACTGAAGGGAGCCTCTGGGTTATGAATCTGTCCCTCCAGCATGTCCTATTTATTTCAGTGCTGAGGTTCAAGTCTCTCGAGCACGTAGCTCGATGGGATTTGGATTTTCTGAGGTGCAGCATGTCCATTAATTCCGGGTTGGACATGGCTTTATACGTCAGGCACAGATCGGCTCTGAGCAGGTGGTATGCCACTGAGTAGAACTGGAGTTTCTTTAACCGGGCAGAGTATGGCATCTGTTTGAGCCCTTTGATCCTCTTGGTGAGGCACTTTTGGGGTCTTTCCAGTTGCTGCAGGTGTCTGGTAAGGTACATCCCAAAAGGGGCGTTGTACTCAATTATGGACCTGATGAGGGATGAGTAAAGAGGCATGATGACCTCCCCTGATCTAGATGTGAATCTCTTCATGATTAGGTGGGCTATATAAAATGTTTTTCTAACCACTTTAGCCATGTGGTTGTCAAATGAGAGATTGCTATCAACTTGGGTCCCCAGGTCCCTAATTACTTCTTCTGTACTTAATGGATTACCACCTATGTGGTAATTTGTGGTCACTTTGTTTTTGCCAAAGGGGATGACTATACACTTTTTGGCGTTTAGCTTGAGGCCATGGCTCTGGCACCAGTTGTCTGTTTCTATGAGGCCCTTTTGGTGGATGCTTGTGTCGGCTGGAGAGTCGATTATGGCGCCCAGTTTGCAGTCATCTGCGAACTTGGTCAGCCACAGTCCTTCTGTGTTGGCCTGTACCTCCGAGAAATATATACCGAACAAGAGAGGTCCCAGGACTGAGCCTTGTGGGACGCCACTTGTAACTGGTTTGGAGTCTGACATGGCTCCAGCAATTCTAACCATGTGGGTTCTGTCCTTGAGCCAGTTTACAATCCATCTAGTATCATGGGGTTTATATTTAAGCTGGTGAGCTTATCTATAATGCCCGAGTGGGGTATTGTATCGAAGGCTTTTGCGAGGTCCAGGTAGGCTGTGTGGACCACTTTCCCCTCATCAATGGCCTTGGTGACTGTTTCAAAGAAATCGACCAGGTTTAAGAGGCAGGATCTGCCCTTAACAAAGCCGAACTGGGTAGGATCCAGTGTCTGTAGATCCCCAATATCTTTATTTATGAGGTCCATGATGATCCTTTCCATAACTTTGCAGACCAAGCTAGTCAGGCTTATGGGGCAATAGTTTCCAGGATTCTTTGAGGCACCACCTTTGTGGAGAGGGACCACTGTTGCTGTACGCCACTCTTTGAGTACATATCCTGTAGTAAGGCTGAGATTGAACAGTAGTTTTATGTTTGGGTTTAGCTCTTCTTGGAGTTCATGTAGGACGCAGCCTGGGACACCGTCTGGTCCCATTGATGCTGTGTTTTTTTCTTTGGAGAGGGCAGCTCTTACATGAGCATCTGAGATGTCAGGGGGGCAGCACTCTGCTGGGATAGATATTTGCCCTTTTGGTGGGGAGGGTAGGGAGAAGTTTGCGCTGAACCTGTCAGCTAGGATGTTGGCAATGTCTGTGGGTTCGATGCATTTTTTGTCATTTTGGACTAATTCTGAGCATATCTGGGAATTCCCACCCAGGTTCCTAACATAACTAAAGAAAGCCTTGTGGTTATCCTTATATGTGCTATATAGTTCCAGGCCTTGGACTTGTATTCAGATCCCTGGTTCTAGCTCTGCAGCAGTCTATCATCACAGCCTTTGCCAAAAAGCCCAGCTATGACATTGGACTCCAACATGCCCAAGCACTCCACCTGAAAGCGTGGTCCCTCTCTGACTCCCACCATAGCTACTGCACTGACAAAACTCCAACAGGTTCTGATTGTATTCCTGCCTGTTCAGTTTAAATGAGGCTGTTTTTCTGCCCGTTGCTACCATTGGCCATTTTTAAAAATGCTTAGCTCTGCTTAGCACCGTGCAAACCTGCTGAGCTCAACTGAGCAGTACTTAAACAGGGACTTCTTAGCAAAGCTTAGCAGTGTACAAACCCGCTTAGCTGAGCTGAGGACCGCTTAGACTAGGATTGCTTAGCAGTGCCCAAACCAGCTAAGCAGAGCTGTGCATTGCTAAGTACTGCTAAAACAGGTCCTGTTTAAGCATTGCTTGGCTTGGCTTAGCAGAGCTTCACTATGGGCAAACTACAGTTTTTCATAAATACAAAAATAAAGTATTGATACTATTTGTTTATTAAAGATTATTTATTATGATGTCTATTTTAATTTATATCCCCTAAACATATGCATTTCACTATGTTATCTGGTAGTGTAACTTTAATGTATTGGACACTTGTGTGTAACTGGGGCATTTTTATTCGAGTTTCCACTAAAAATGGGTTTCTGGTCAAGCTGGACTAACCCAGTTAATAAATATCAATGTATACATGAAAAAAAATTACATTTTCCTATCACACTAAAAAATCTGAATGGCTGACATTCAAACCATGCACCTACTGCACACAAGGTCATCACTCTAACCATTCAACTAGTGAGACCCTGGTGATATGCTACTTTATATACCTCTTATTTATGTCTAGGTACTACGGAGCAGTTTGCCATTCCACACAAAGCTGCTCAGCTATGCTTAAACTTGACCTTTTCTAATAAAAATTAAAAGCATTCAATTTCTATTTTTAGATGTCTGGCATGTGTTTGTTGCTGAGCACTGCACTGCACCATGCAAACACACAAAAAATAAAATTAAGAAAAAAAATAAAAAAAATATATATAATAGGGCCAATACATTTTCACATTTAATTTCAGTACCATATGGCACTCTGACAGTACAGCAGGTGTGCTACGGACACTGTAACACACATCCTACATATATATTTTAATACTGGCCAGGACACACTTTACATTTAACATTTTAGTGCTGTATGGCACTTTCACAGTGCAGGGTGTGTGTTACAGACACTGTAACACACCCCCTATATATAATTTTTACAACTTGCTCTGACACACATCAATTTTATATTTTAGTGCCATACAGCACTTTCTCAGTGCAGGGGGTGTGTTACAGACACTGTAACACACCCCCTACATTTAACTTTTGCAACTGGCTGGGTCACACTTTTACATTTAATATTTTAGTGCCATACGGCACTTTCACAATGCAGGGGGTGTGTTACACATCTGCAAGCACTGTAACACACCCCTACATTTAACTTTTGCAACTGGCTGGGGCACACTTTTACATTTAATATTTTAGTGCCATACTGCACTTTTACAATGCAGGAGGTGTGTTACACATCTGCAAGCACTGTAACACACCCCCTATACTAATTCAGTAACTGCATACATGGCTCTCCATCAGTAGAGCACCTTCATTAATATGCAAGGCGCGCTGCCGAGGAGGAGCTGCAGACAAGGACACCATTCACTCCATGTAGGGCTTGCACTATTCCTACATGGAGTTTATTAAATCCAGGGGATAGTCTTTGCAGTGTAGTTTAAAAATATATTTATGGGCCATTATAAATATCCAGTACATTATTGTCAGGCTATCTTTTTCAATTGTTCAATATGATTCAGGATCTAAAAAAAAAATAATCCCAAGTTCACAAATCCAGCTTCTTAAATATGTATTTAACCATTCATATAATTCAAACATTTTTATCTTCTTTCTTTGATATAATCATACATATATCTATATGTATATTAACAAGATGCTGAGGTTAACTGTTACATGTTTGTAGATCCTTAGTACTCCTCCAATATCAAACATCAATAAGATATTCCCTGATGTGCATCCTTGAGTGAAGAGCTGTCTGTTCCACATAAAAAGACCCAGAGTAACATTATGTCAAGTGAATCATTCAAAACAAGCGGCAGTTAATCAGTTGTTATAAATTATAGAGTTGGTGAATATTCCCACTGCTGAAAGTCAACATTCTTACCACATGCAGAGACATGTATTACAATGCCTGCAAGTGGTAAACCCCTTATTCACATTTTGATGCCTCACAACACTTAAAAAGTATCATTTGATGCTTCATAAAATTTCTCCCACAATACTACAGCTATTTTAGGCAAGTTTACAAAAATCAAGCAAACAAGTACTCAGAACATGATTATTCATCAACACAAGCAAGTTTTTAGTTTAGGTGCTTTAAGTTTAGATAATTTAGCTTACATAGTCACCCCATAGGTGGTAAACAACTCAGTATCTTCAGCCTGCCCATGATAATCTCAGTCGTTATGATAACTTAACAACTCAACCTGTGACATATTTTGCACTTCTCACATCAAATCTATAGTTTTTAGCACTTCCCAGTGTTATGACATAGGTGAATTGGTGACCTTTAAATTGCTTGTAAGTGTTCCTTCGAGTGAGTGAATATGTGCGAAAAAGTATGGGTGTAAGCGTGTTTGTGTGCGTGTGTGTGTGTGTGTGTGTGTGTGTGTGTGTGTGTGTGTGTGTGTGTGTGTGTGTGTGTGTGTGTGTGTGTGTGTGTGTGTGTGTGTGTGTGTGTGTGTGTGTGTGTGTGCATCTGTGTGTGGGTATACATACAACATCTGCTGAGCTGACACCCTGTTCAGGATGAACTTGTATTCCTTGCACTCAATGAGTGCTCCAATACCTGCTTGCCATATTCAGTGGACAAAGTTGTCACAGCAGAGAAGCAAGGTGTTTTCTGAACTGACATGTTTTCAAGAAATAATACACAGGGTATTTCTTTTCTAGGGTAATAATACCTTTCAGTAATAAGCAAAAGATTTTGACAATTACTTGTTTTCTTTTATCTCTTCTTACATATCCTTCAAACAATTTAATGTGACCTTCACAGTCATTTACTGCCAGGATCAGGAAATTCACTGGTTGCCTGAACATTCCAGGAAGAGAAAAAAAAAAGCATTACCTGCAGTATGATGTCAAAAAGCTTATTATTCTAGATAAAAGTGCATAAATACCATATATTGTAATTGTTTTATTTGCAAGTTTTATGAATTTGAAAGTCTAGAGTTATATAAGCACCTATAAATATCTAGAAGTAATTAATCTTGGCATAGAACTAACATTTTCATATAACTCAATTAGTCAGCTGTAAATAAGATCAGAACCCAATGTACCACTGCATACAAAAACATTACAAAAGTATTCTGCAATTTAGCAAATAGGAAAAAGATGATCCCACCTTTTTCCAGTATTCCCACCCCTTGCTACCATGTCAAATGTCTCAACAGTTCTTCGATCAGAGTTTCATTCTAGCCAGAACTTCTTTCCTGGAAGCTATTTAAACAATTCAGTGCTCTGTAGAAGGTGTTTCAGTTGGCTTACACCATAATATATGAAGCCTAAGACATTGTATCAGCCATAACCAAATACGAAATTAGAAAACGGCAAAAAGAAAAATGAATGCAGTATTCCTTTTATCAGACGTATGTTATCCTTGAAGGGGAATGTATAAGGGACCCAAACTGGGGCTTCTCCTTGTATTTTTATTTCCTTTTTGTATTCATTTTTAAATCTCCAGTAATTATTGCTGTACCATTTTTGGATATGTCACCCTACACAAAAAGTATTTCACTTCAGTAATCAAGATGACATTGCTTTCTTCAAAACAAGGCATTTCATTAGTTTAAACATAAGAACATATAATTTCCCTCTTTCTAAACTTGCATATTGCAAATTGTTTAAGGAAAAAGTAGGTCATGCTTCCCTTGCCTTTTGCTCTGCACACTATATGAACATGTAAAACTGTTCATTTTCTCAAAGTTATAAATGTTACAGATTTTTTTGGAAACAATTTTTGAATGAGCAATTTACTATATACATCTCATCTGTAATGGAATGACAACCCCGAGTTACTTTGATGCAAAACCTACTCACACATCTGGAAAATCAACACATTTACATTGTTTATGAACTTTTTCTAGTGTCTACAGAACTAATGGACTTATCAAGCATGCTGGGGATGTTCTACAGATGAAGTAATAATGTACATATTTTGGCACTGTAAAAATGAAGGAAATTTAAAAGGCATTTAAAAATACTTAATTAAATACAAATGTCTCATGTAAGTAACACAGATAAATAGATGCATTATCACAACAGGTCAGTTAAAAAAAAAATGTGCATCAAACAAATGAAAAGGCAAGGAACACGAGGAAAGTTAAGTGGGTTTAGATGTTTACCATCTTGCCCACAGCAGAATATTATGCAAACTAGACAGAACCATAAAAAACTGTGCTAGAACTTGGCAAACATTCTCAAACTCGGGAACAAAGAGACAAGGCTGGAAATATCAGGAGTAAGTACTTCATTAGAATGATTGCAAAATAATGGTATGAATTCCTAAATTCTACAAAACACCAATAAGTCATATTTAGTCATTGCTGGATGATTGCACAGACAACAATAAAATACTCAATATTCAATCTGTTGGTAAGTGTTTTTTTTTTTGCCATAGTCTGTAGTTATATACTTACAGCTGTAAAAGTGATACATTTCTTAGGGGACTTTAGGAATGTTCTACATAAATTAAAAAATGTATAGCTCTTACTAGGAATTTGATATTTTCAGTCAAGCTGCACATGTTCAAATGTGGAAAGAAAATATATAGACAAATCTTTTCCATAAGATATGCACATTATTTAAATGCTGGTAAAACACAAGCTCATAAATCTTAAGATTTCTGATAAAGATCTCTTAAATAATTTGCAAATTTCTAGTACCTACTTTATATAATCCACGCCATAATGCCTCTTCCTGTCTTCTGTTAATTAATGGCAAAGATATCAATATCATCTGGAATTTCAATAAGCTTTCAGCCTTCTAATCACAATGCCTGTCTGTATGCAGTCTGTATATACTGACCAATATTACAAGTACAATGTCATTTAAATGAAGGCAAACATCCTGTAGCATATATTTAGCTTACTGTTCTATTACAGGGTGAGAATAGTGCCAAAAAACACAAAGTATGAAAAATGTACTCAGAAATGAACGTAAATGCAGACAACAATATGCTTATTTAGGACCCTATGTAGCATAAATGAGTGCGTTTTTCAGACCGAACCTGATGGTATACTTCTCACAGCATGGCCTTACGATCTTGTGTAATTTCTGAACCACATTAACCTAATGGTGCACATAATTTCCCAGCATGCTGCCATGGGCTTATGTAATTTGTGTGCCATCTAAATACGATGGCACTTTTTTCACAGCTTGTCTTTTTGGTCCTGTATTATTGTTAAACTTCCTAAAACTGATGGCACGTTTTTCTCAGCATGCTTTCCTCTGATGCATTGGCTAGGTTGCTGGGTTTCAAATATCATGCGACTACTTTTTGTGAGAGGAACATTAAATATGTCATATTTTTTAGGTACATAGGAGGAAGAAATGGTTTACTACAAAGTAGCTATATGTATTCCAGAAGAAGAGCTTCTTTAACATAATTTTTTAAATATTTTTGACAATGAAGATCACTGGTGAGCTTAATTTTTAACCTGTAGTTTGTCTAGTGCATAGAGAAACATGCTATCTGATTTCTGACTAGTCTACATGTATTGATTTGATCTTAATTTCATTTTATACTACTCAGTAGCAGATTTTGAAAAGTATTAATAAAACAATTTGATGTCTCTTAAATCCAACAAAAAAAGCTTAAATAAATATCTGGCCACATTAACATGAATTAGTCCTTTTTTAAATATCACAGTTGTAAACAAAGAAGGTAACAAGATAATGGCATTTTTCTTATTATTTGTGCTTACAAATCCTTGATACCATATTTGTCACTTACAGATAAAATACCTTCTAAAACAAAACTTCTAGAAGAGGAAAATGGAGTACAGTGCTTTGGTCTTCAAAACCTATTTGCAAATCCATAATGAGAGACCAAACTTCTAAATGTGTAGTGTATCTGACTGTGAATATGCACACATGGTTGTTGATATATCCTTAACGTGATCAGGAAACTGGTCTAATATAGGTGTCTGAAGAGCTCTATCTCTAGGGGGCAGGCAGTCGTGTGACACATTTGTGCTTGTTACACTTGCATACCTGTTCTTAAAGTATAGGCAATGCTTTACCTGCTGACATGGAACAATATTAACAGTGTAAATAGGTACAGACACAAAAATGAAATAATAACCAAAAAAATATTTTCTGTGAGAGATGGAAGACTAGATTGAAGATTTTATTGTACTACAATACAATGTAATGCAATGCAACATAACAGGAAGGCAGAAAGAAGGACAATGCATTTTGTCAAGGTTCTGTTTATTTGGAGATATCAGAAGTTGCAATAGCAGTATTATGAACAATAAGCAATAACCATTTTGCATATTTTCAGACAAAACAATAAGCACTTACAGACTCTATAGAATATATATATACTAAAATACATAGCATGCACATCTTCTAATTTAAGAACCTTGTAATTATTACAATCATAACGCTTTGATCTTTGGCTATTTAAATGTCCGGAACAATTAATAGATAAGAACATGAATTATTGAAAAATAATATTAGTATGATATATTTCTAATCAACTCACTGATATTTGCAAAATTGCAATACACGCACGTAAAAAGTGAGATTATGATATCTCAGAGAACTCACTGGCAACAGTTTACAATTACAATTAAACAAAAGTTTACAAAAATTTCAAAATTAGCATATATAAGGAAGAATTGTATGGGGGGCATAGCACTCCTAAGTCAAGTGGTGAAGAAGGGTAAAGCACCATACAAAAATGCAAACATATTTTGGCAATTTTTGAATTTTTGATACGCACATTTTGATCTGATGAATTGTAATTACAGTTTTAAGAGCTGATCACCGATGTTCCTAAGATCTATCATGGTGGCAATATAATACAAAAAAAAACTAGAAGGCAAAACTTCAAGCAACTCATCCTGGCTTTTTCAACATATTTCAAAAGTAAACTTTGTGCAGTAGAAATAATTTGAAAAATAGAATATACAAAACTGAAGCGTGACAAGACACAGGGACATAAGAGACATGCTACAAAGTGCTCAGAGAACTGCCAGACAAAGACAAATAAAACTGCTAATTTTGCTTAACATATCACTCCGATGACATAAAGGAGTAATGCCCGGGCTAGAACTCAGGTGACCTGGGTTCTATTAGTGGCTCAGGTGACTGACAAAGGTGCAGGGAGGCATAGATATTAGCATCCTGGTGTGGGTGGGAATTTCCCAATGAATGGGTGTTTGCTATGACAATTCCTAGTAGAAGCTGGGAATGGTACATTAGTAGGGGTGCCTGACAGGAACTTAGGATGGAAACCTGGCTGAGCTGCTGCATGTCACCATTGTATACTTGCCCCTAGACATATCATTGGGTCCACAAAGAGAGGGGGAACTGGTAGGCCATAGGCAAGAAAAAAGACACCCCTTGAATAAATTATCAGAAATGCTGAGTCCTTGGATGACTAGAACCCCAACAAGCCCAGGCATACCAAATTAAGCCTGAGGGGCATGGAAGATAAGCTGGTAGACCAAAGGTAGACCAAGAGTGGACAGGTACTGGAGTTCTCAACTGGTATTATGAAGGGTGGTGCAGGTAGAAAAAAAAAATGAGCCAAAAAAAAAAATTCTGCTTAATGCAAATGTTTACATGAAGAAAGTAAAAGCATAGATCTGGTTTCACTTATTTAAGAGTGAAAAGTAATGCAGTAGTGGGCAACTAATGTTTTTTTTCAGTTTGAACTTCATTTTCATGTACCTTCTGGAATTGGTTCCAAGAGGAAAAATGAAAGGAAGAAAGTTTGCTAAGCTTCAAGTAGCCAGTGAGATATAAGAATCAGGATAGCACAGAAGAAAATGAGTGCTATGTCAGGCAAAGCTAAGTGATTTCTTTCACATGTTTGCCAAGACAGTAGATAAGGAATGGGTTATGAGGGTACTATGCTTTAATTTAGCAGGCCATTGATTTAGCAGGCCAAAACATTGAACCTATATAAAAAGATATGCAACAAATGAGGTTAACCTTGTATGAGACTTGGAGGTTGTAATAAGGCTGAGCCAGTAGTTAGTATTAATTAGAAGCATTAATAGAAAATGAGTTTTATTAAAAATATAAGGTTACTACTGGGGTTCAACATGATTTAGTATTGTTAATGCCTTTTAAAATGATAGTATATAAAGATCAGAAAAAAATATTAGGCAAGCGTGTTCATAATAGGTTGGGAATTGAGATGCTCAGTCTGTGACACAACAACAAACACGATGCACAATACTGAAGCTACCCCCTTACCTAACCTTTACTTTAACACTAGCTGTAACTCATGAGCATTTGCATAAACCCACTCTCACCCCATTACCAACCTATTTACCTGTATACTTACATTCCGTACTGTCAACATAGCTAAAATGAACTGTTGGCATTCTGATAGTGTACGTCTGAGTGCCAACATTCTAAACAGCAACCATGTATGTGTGCGTATGTGTGTGTGTGTGTGTGTGTGTGTGTGTGTGTGTGTGTGTGTGTGTGTGTGTGTGTGTGTGTGTGTGTGTGTGTGTGTGTGTGTGTGTGTGTGTGTGTGTGTGTGTGTGTGTGTGTGTGAGTGTGTGTGTGAGTATGTTAAATCTATACATCTATATCTATCTACCTATATATATATATATATATATATATATATATATATATATATAGATATATATATATATGTATATAGGTCTACCTGATAACACCGACACACTAAAACACTGACAACGAAATCACCGACACCACAAAACTGAAAGTTTAGAAACACGAAACTTCACATGCCCGACAAACCACAATCCCGACAATCAACAAACAAAACAAATCCCCTGTCCAAAAAGCACACACACAACACAAGCACACCAAAAACTTTACAAACCTACACTAAACCTTACATACACAACTATCTATGCACTAACCTTAACCAAACCCTAACCTTAAGGTCCGCCACTATCGCACACTCACCTAACCCGCGCCCTAACCCTAACTCACTTAACCCTCCCCTAACCCTACAGTCTGTCACTATCGCACACTCGCCTGATCCGTGCCCTAACCCTAACTCACTTAATCCACACCTAACACTAACCCCACACTTACCTTAACATGTCGGTGTTCTCAGCGTCAGGATTTTCAGCTGTTGATCATCTCCGTTGTCAATCTTCCGGTGTCGGTGTTCACGTCGTCGGTGTTTTGCAGTTTCGGCGTTATCAGGTAGACCTATATATATATATATATATATATATATATATATATATATATATATATATATGTGTGTGTGTGTGTGTGTGTGTGTGTGTGTGTGTGTGTGTGTGTGTGTGTGTGTGTGTGTGTGTGTGTGTGTGTGTGTGTGTGTGTGTGTGTGTGTGTGTGTGTGTGTGTGTGTGTGTGTGTGTGTGTGTGTGTGTGTGTGTGAGTGTGTATTTCAAAAATAAAAGATAATCAAAAAATGCATGCTTTTGCTCCTGAATGGACATCATCAGCTCTCCTGAATCTCATTGAAGGGGCTGTGTCATGTTTCTGTCACATTTAGCTGCTGGTATTTATTTTTATTACTAGAGTCATGATGTGATTTTAACTTCCCCAGCAGTATATTACAGGCAGATGAATATTTTTTACAGACCATCTTTTGTGAAATAATTATTTTCTCAGGTTTGTAAACATTCTCATAGCTGGTTAATTTTAGTCAATTTATCACTAGAAAGCATATAACGGGGTGCCTAGAGAGGAGTTGTGGTATTGTATGAGGAAGTCGGGAGTGTCAGAGAAGAATGTAAGAGTGGTACAGGATATGTACAAGGGTAGTGTGACAGCGGTGAGGTCTGCGGTGGGAGTGACGGATGTGTTTAAGGTGGAGGTGGTATTACATCAAGGATCAGCTCTGAGCCCTTTCTTATTTGCAATGGTGATGGACAGGTTGACAGACGAGATCAGACAGGAGTCCCCGTCGACTATGATGTTTGCAGATGGCATTGTGATCTGTAGTGAGAGTAGGGAACAGGTGGAGGAGACCTTGGAGAGATGTAGATATGCTCTAGAGGAAGAGGAATGAAGGTCAGCATGACTAAGACAGAATATATATGTGTGAATGAGAGGGAGGATAGAGGAATGGTGAGGATGCAAGGAGTAGAGGTGGTGAAGGTGGATGAGTTTAAATACTTGGGATCAATAGTTCAGAGTAATGGTGAGTGTGGAAGAGAGGTGAAGAAGAGAGTACAGGCAGGATGGAGTGGGTGGAGAAGAGTGTCAGGGGTGATTTGTGATAGACGAGTACCAGTAAGAGTGAAATGGAAGGTGTACAAGAGGGTAGTGAGACCAGCTATGTTATATGGGTTGGAGACAGTGGCATTGACAAAAAGGCAGGAGTTAGAGTTGGATGTGGCAGAGTTAAAAATGTTAATATTTGCACTGGGTGTGGTGAGGGTGGACAGGATTAGGAATAAGTATATTAGAGGGTCAACCTAGGTTGGAAGATTTGGAGACAAAGCCAGAGAGGCAAGATTACGTTGATTTGGACATGTGTTGAGGTGGGATGCTGAGAATATTGGGAAAAAGATGCTAAAGATGAAGCTACCAGGTAACAGGAAAAGAGGAAGGCCTAAGATAAGGTCTATGGATGTGGTGAGAGAGGATATGGAGGTGGTTGGTGTGACAGAGCAAGATGCAGAAGACAGGAAGAAATGAAAACAGATGATCCGCTGTGGTGACCCCTAACGGGAACAGCCAAAAGAAGATGATGATCACTTTTGCATCAGAGAAAAATAGTGCAAAAAGAGTATACATCTATTTGGAACAATAGTGATAATGCCTCCTAGGGACAGACAGTCACCCTTCCATGTTGAAGTGCTCTGTACTGTTGTTTAACCAAAATGTTATCTATTGAATTTTACATGAATTGATATTCGATGCTTTGTATTTGCCTAAATAAGTAACATCCACTATCAGCCATTTATTAGATGCTGCTCCTCCTAAAAAAGCAGACATTGCAACACCTGTAATATAGAGTCTTTGCGCCATTTGAGTAAACTCCATTGTGACTGTCTGTGTGACTTTATGTAAAATACAGTTCATGTTGTTGGATCTAAAAGTCTCTGGGTCTGATGTGACCCTTCCTGTTTGTGAATTTGTACAACTGCAACCTGTTGTCATAGGTTATTGATGTATTCATAAGCAAACATTTTATTAGCAGTTGGATTAATCTAAATTTTGTGTATGTGACTTCTGGATGTATTGCCTGGTCACATGGAGCTTACCATTTTAAATTTACTTGGAGTAGCATTTCTCACATTTGTAAATCATAATAGATGTCTCTTGTCTTTGTTATATGTCATTCCATATTTTGAAGTATGGATAAAGCTTTTCATTAAGTTTGTTCACCTCATCTTGTCTGTCTGGGTCAAATTTTGATGACTAATCGTAACTCATCTCATCTAACTGGGAGCTGACCAGATGACTATACTGAAAATCAATACCTTTAACTAGTGCTTTTCCTGCAAAGGCTCTATAAACCTATTATAAACTAGCTGCAGGGTCAGACAACAGTGGGGCATAATGGCTGAATCCTGAGGAAATTAATTTTGAACAATCATTGTACACTGATCTGAATGATTTCCATCTGGGTGATGACTTCAGTTTTTACTTCAACAGCACAACAACATTTAATCCATATCATTTTTCTGATGTAATTAAAGAACACCTTATCATTGTTTTTAACCACAGAAATTAAGTTGAGTTTGTATTTAATGTTAGAAGACTGCTGCATAATATGTAATATTTTAGAACAAATTGACAGTATGAATATTAGTGAAGAATTGTTAAAACAGAAATTAGTGTAAAAAGCAACTGTTTATATTTTGAAATATGGTACAATTATCCCAAAAGGTTTGAACAACGATTTGAATTGGAAGTGTTTGCTTTAAGAAATATTTTATGAGATAATTGACAGATTGGTAGTAATTAATAAGGTGCTATATAAGAATGGTTATTTTGTATGTGTTTTATTCCATGAAGGTTTTTACCAAGGCACTAGAATAAAGGATTATATCAGTGGCTGTTTTCTTTGTTTGGAGTCCTACACATTGGTATCCTGTTGTATTAAGAAGGAGTGGAGAGGAGAGGTGTTGCTGAGAATTTTTTGCTGCATAATATAGGTAGGCATCATATCAAAAACTAAATGCTTTGCTTTTTTGTTATTTAAATTTTGTCTAAGAGCACCCTTCCCCATCCTAGACACAATAGCTAAACCAAAATTTGCCTTAACAATCAACCTTATTGTAATAATAATAATAAAACATCAATAATACTATGTTACTGCTATATAACAATGAGCACAACCATAAAACCAATAATCAGGGGATGGTAGCTAGTGCGCACCACAGATCACCAGCTACATTACAACTTTATAACTTACTAGGTGCATACCACCACTTACCTAATCATAACCAGTCATAAGAAGCATAGCTCAAATTCTCAAGGAGACTCCATAGAGCACTATTCCTTCTTCAGCTCACTCATATAAATCTAAAAAGCCCCGCCTCAGGAATGGGAATAGGGATATTGTCAGGCTCAACTTCTGAAGACAACATCCTCACCTGCCTGCCTAAAGTTAAAGAGGGATGGGAGGAAAGGATTTAGCAAAAGCCCAAGGCAAGAGACCTTGTTACTCTCACACTCTAATCTTAAATATTCTTTGTTAAACCTCACCCTCAACCAACCTCACATCATGTTCCAGCAAACAATCCCACTTAACTCCACTTGACTTAAAGGGACAACCCCTAGCAGGTGTTCCTAGACAAAACATCTGTGATAGGCAAACTGATATTGCCTTTGTAGCAAGATATATGATTTTGTTATAGCCCCATGGGCAATGCTTACCAAATACATTTTTCCTAAATAACAAGGTTCATAGGTTCATAGGCTATCCTAGCCAGAGTGTATGTGGCTTACAGGTATGTTTATTACACCACCCCTTAGCCCTTTATAGTTACTTTACTACGCCCTTTTTAGGAAGTTAGTCTACTGAGCCTCTGTCTAGTGTTGAGTAGTGAACTCATCCCCTCCTGAGACGTGAATGACTCCCTCCCACTGGCCACGAGACGACTCCCTAGAGCTTCAGAGAGGTCTCCTTGCTAGTGTAGGATGGGCTCTGGGTTATGAATCTGTAGCCTCCTCTGGTGAACTGTCCTTCTGTCCAGCCTTACTGCTTCATTGTTTTAAGTCACTTGTTCTGATCTGTTTCTTCTGGATGATTTGGTTTTGGAGATTTTCTGAGGTGGAGCACATTAATTCAGGATTGGGATGCCATTTTGTACCATAGCACAGATATAGCGACTGATGCACGCAAGGAGCCTGAGTGAATAGAGCTGGAGTTTTGATATAGGCAGCATATGACATGTTTAAGAGGTGAGGAACTTTTGGAACTTTTTCTTCTTTTCCAACTGCTCGAGGTGTCGGGTGAGGAACACTCAATCCAACATTTGCATTGATAAGAGAAGTTAGAGAAGAAGAGACAATGGCACAGATCTCTAGATGTTCTCATGAATGTGATAAGGTGGGCAATATAGAAGGCACATCTAAGGTCTTTTCTTTGGTGTTGTCAATGATGATGTGTCAGTCAACTGATTGGTCCCTGTAGGTCCCCCAACTCCCTCTTCCAGATTTCCTATGGCGTAATGCCTGGCCGTAATTTGTTTTTACCTTTGTTTTCCCAATTTATATTCTATACATTTTTTTTGCTTTTAGCTTATTATGGCTCTGGCCATTCCACCATCCATTTCTATGAGCTCCTCTATGAGATGTGTTTGTGCCTGGAGTATTATAAATTAATCAGTCCAGTTTGCAGTCAGTCATCATCTTGTTTGTCAGCCACAATCCTCCTATGTTTGCCTCTGAAAAAAAATAAAAAATAAAGGGGAGGGAGGGGACTGACTCTGTGGGACGGGACACCGGGACTGGCTTAGAGTCTGACATAGCTCCAGCAACTCTGACCATGTGGGTTCTGTCCTTGAGCCAGTCTGCAACCCATCTTGTGACATATGGGTTTACATTTAAGCTGGTGAGTTAACCAGTGCCTTGATGATATGTCATGGTTCACACTCTCAGGAGCTTAGAAAACAGTAAGTGAAGTCACTGCTAAATTAACCTATTTGTGTAATTTAAATTGTATAGTCCCTTATTTTTTTATTTATTTTTTGAAATTTGTTTAATTGGTTATTAATTTTTAGGTGAAAATAAATCTTTGAATATTTTAGAATTCTATAAGTTTCTTGTCGGGGGGATGTTAAAACTAGAGGACATTCATAATAGGCAAAAAACTTGAATAGGCTTTTATATCTTGGATTACATTAACAAGCCTATCAACACTGAGTCAGACTGTGAGAAGTAAATAACAATGACGAACAGGTGATCATAAAAGATAAATAAATTAATTCACCTTAGGTGTTGTAAAGTTGTCTAATGTCCACCCTGGATGGAATAATTGTGCTTAAAAATGGTCTGACAGTGGATATGTTTTCAAGATATTTTATAATAGTTAGAATAATTATTACATACAGGACTTAGATGACAAATAGTTTGTCTAGCACAATCATTTTTATGCAGGTTGCATCTCTGTAGATACATAATTAAGATATGTTTGGTGCATGTGTATGTTCATCCCCATCGATTACTTAGGGACATTTTTCCTCTCACAAAGAGTCACATGCCCACACAAACTCATTGATACCCAGTCATAAATACACACACACACACACACACACACACACACACACACACACACACACACACACACACACACACACACACACACACACACACACACACACACACACACACACACACACACACACACACAGAAAAACATATACACGCACAGACACCCATACCCACTCAAAATACAGAAACAGATACAGAAACAGGTATACACACATACACACACACACACACACACACACACACACACACACACACACATACAAATACAGCATGATCATACATGCAAATGAACACAGACAGATGCCAAGACAGAAACAAGAATACATAAAGAAGCATACAAATGCATGCAGA
>NC_056739.1:1870389192-1870456692 GCF_019279795.1 Protopterus annectens
CCAGATACTGCTTGCTGTAGATTCTTCAGTTCCGAGACCCCTTCCAGAGATTTCGGAAACCGATTCCTGCTCTGACTCTCTCGGTGCCATCCGGAGTGTCTAGTGGCCAAGCTCTCCAGTTGGCTTCGGGGGCGGGATGCTCAGACTCGAGTTTCCTCAGTTCTGAGTTTACCTCACAGGGTTTTGGTTCGGTTGAGCTCAGTTCCTACATCAGCCTCGGAGCTGATCTCCTTTGAGCCGGGGGATTCCCTCTGTTTCCTCAGAACCAGAGGTGTCCTCAGAGCTAGGGGGATCTGCCTTTGAGCTGATGAGGAGTGTGCTGTTTCTTCCTATAGCTCTACACAAGGATACTGGTATTCTTCCCCCCAAAACACCGCCATCTGTCTCAGCACCACCCCATCCACAAGACAGCAGAGACCCAGATCCTTAGGGAGCCCCATTGGGTGAGCCCCACTCTTCTAAGGAGGCTCCTCAAAAAAGAACATGCAAGAGGAAGCATACTGACTCCCCTGACAGGTCTATCACCTCTGACACTGACCTTGAGGAGTCAGAAAGGTCTGCACAGTCGTCCTCTGAAGATATCTCCTTCGCAGATATACTAGAGATCCTGAAACAGAGAGGTGGCTGGTAATCCATCAACCTTTCTGATGAGGAGTAAGTATACCTTAAAGCTTTTGGGTCTCACCTTTCAGCCTTCTGGGTGTCTTCACCTTTCGATGAACTTCTGGATTTGGTTAGTCGAAAGGTGTGGGAGTCACCAGACACTATGGAACCAGTCCCTCAGAGGCCAAATAAGTTCTTGTCAGCACCTGCGGAAAAATAATTCCTCATGAAAGGTGCCCTTGTAGATGCTATGGTGGTGGCAGCAGCCACCAAGAAGGAACTATCTGAAACATCCTCTTCTGTCCATCCACCGAACAAGGACTCCTAGACGATGGGCAGATATGGAAAGCATGTTTTTCATCTGCGACATTTTCCCTTAGATCGCTGAACTATTTTTCGCACTTTGCGAGGCTGCAGAGAGATCTTCTGAAGGAGTTAGGAGATACTCTCCAAGGTTCATTGGCTGAGGGGATGTCAGAAAAGGTCATTTCCCAGCTATCTACCTTAAATTCCATCATTAACTCCTCCTTTGATGGTTCCTCACCTTTTGGACATAAAGTCAAGGACACACTCACCAGATGCGAGCAGGAAGGGAAAACTCTCTCTGCTGTTGGGGTATATTTTTACGTTCCTTCAAGACCTTATCCAAAATGTCAGAAGAGTGGAAAAATGTATTTCAAAAGGTCCCAGGGAGTTTTTCAAGACCCACGAGGTGAATCCTTCCCCAGAAGCAGAGAGGGAGGCAATAATTGTAGACACCATCCTAGATGCAGAGGGGGTCCACAAAATCCAGGTGACCATGATTCATTTCATGGCTGGCCCTACCAGTGATCCTGAAAGGAGGCCCATCTGCTGTACTTTGGAGGCAGTCAAGGGGCACTTTTCTTTGTACCCAGAACCCTGGTAAGATATCACAAGAGACAAGTGGGTACAAAGTATAATATCCAGAGGCTATTCCATTCCCTTTTGCCACCCCCCCCCAACAGATCAGAACAATCCCAGATGTTCCACCCAGTCAGAGGGAACAAGCAACTGTAGAAATTCAACAGTTACTAGACAAAAGAATCATCCAAGAAGTTCCCAAAGACAACTAGTAATCGGAACTTACTCAAGATTCTTTTTACTGCCAAAAAGAACAGGGGATTGGAGGCTCATTTTGGATCTCAGCAAGCTAAATGAATCTGTGAAGAAGTCCATGTTCTGAATGGTGACACTGCAGTTGATTCTTCTCTTTTTAGGGAAAGACAATTGGATGTGCTCAACAGACCTCCAAGATGCATACTAGCACATACAAATGGACAGAGCATCAAGGAGTCACACTTCTGGCTCGGAGCCAGTCATGACCAGGTTTCAGCTCTGCCCTTTGGTCTCACTACAGCCCCCAGAGTGTTCATCAAGTGCATGGCAGTAGTCACAGCTCACTTGAGAAGTCAGGGATTCCAAGTGTTTACATACCTAGATGACTGGCTCCTTACTGCTACCACCAAGCATCTACTTCAACAGGTGAGGGACACCACTCTTCAAAAGTTCTCCCAGTTAGGGATTACAGTCAATTTACAAAAATCTGCCTTGTTGTCTTGTCAACATATTACATTCATAGGTGCAGATCTAGACACCGTCTCCATGATGGCATGACTTCCGCAGGACAGGGTTTTTGTTCTCATACAACAAATAGTCAACCTCTTACCCAGAAACAAAGTGAAGGCAAAAACAGTTTTGAAACTCCTAGGGACTATGGCTTCAACAATCACCTTAGTTCCCCTAGCCAGAATGCATTTGAGAATTTTTCAACAGCTTCTATTTGCTCAATGGTCATTATAGGAACTTTCCATGTCTCACCTAGTCAGAATCACAGACTCATGCAATAGAGATCTCCTATGGTGGCTTTAGTCTGACCAGGTGGCCATAGGATGACCCTTTGTCCCACAACTACCTGTAGCTATGGTGACCATGGACACCGTCCAGGTAGAGTGGGGGGCATCATGTGGGAAGGATGGTCCAAGGGCAAATGGCATGAACATGATGCCCATCTGCACATCAATGTCCTAGAGATGAGAGCAGTGCTCCTAGCATTGCAGGCACTCCAGGACTCTCTACCACTAGGAACGATTACAATCCAGTCAGACAACATGTCTGTGGTCTGGTACATAAACAAACAAGGAGGAAGCAGATCATACCCTCTTTGTCAAGAGGCACTGAGAGTATGGCCATGGACAATTTCTTCCCAATGCTTTCTGATAGCAATGCACATCCCGCGAAATCCAAAGTGAAAATGTACAAGCTCAGCAGGGCAATTTTAATGCCGCATGAGTGGTCTCTGAACCAAGACATAGCGGAAGAGATCTTCCGAAAATGGGGCCAGCCTTACTGCAATCATTTTGCCTCTCCCATGAATGCCAAATGCAGCAGCTACTTTGCCCTAATCCCCCCTTTGGGGGAGACACCAAGAGACACACTTGTCCACGATTGGTACTCAGGACTTCTGTACGCTTTTCCTCCATTCCCCTTATACCCAAAGTCATCCAGAAAGTGAAGCTTTTGGAAAGCAGGCTGATTCTCATTGCCCCATACTGGCCTCATCAGATTTGGTTCCCTTTTCTCTGGCCTCACCTACAGAAGAAGCCCTGGGTTCTGGACCCAGTTCTAGACCTTCTGACTCATATGTCCCAAACTCTTCAACCTGCTCACCAAACCCTCAAATTGACAGCATGGCTGCTTCACTTCCAAACTTAGTCAGGTTTCAAGAATTCACACCAGCAGTAAAACACATTTTGGTATCCTCTCACAAGGCTTCAACCAGAAAGTTATATGGCAGTAAATGGAAGAGGTTCTCCTACAGGGCACAAGGAAAAAACATTGACCCTTTTTCTGCCTCAATCAGTTCTGTGTTGGAATTTCTTGCAGAACTTTTTCAGCAAGGCTCTGCGGCAACTACAGTTAGAGTCCAACTGGCTTCAATATCTAATTTCCACATTGGTGAATCTACTCCTAACCTGATGTCACACAAATTGTGCAAAGTATTTTTAAAAGGCACTTGTTTATTGAGACCTCCCATTAAAGAACCTCTTCCTCCATTGGATTAGAATTTTGTTCTGTCTCACCTAACTTTACCTCCTTTCATGCCCTCCTCATCTTGTGATCTCAAATTCCTTTCTTGGAAAACTATTCTCCTGGTAGCCATTATATCCGCAAGAAGAGTCTCGGAGTTACAAGCTCTATCTATCAAGCTACCATACCTGATTTTCCATAGAGCTAGAGTAACCTACCATACCTGATTTTCCATAGAGCTAGAGTAACCCTATGTACTAACCCATCCTTCATGCCAAAAGTTTGTTCCCAAACCAATCTTATTCAATCTAGTGAGCTTTCAGTGTTTTTCCCCAGTCATAGCAACAAGGCAGAGTACAAACTTCACCAACTGGACAACTTAGGTTTTATCTACATAGAACTAAAGATTTCAGAAAAACAGGTCAATTGTTCATTTCCTTCTCTGTCGCAAAAAAGGGCATGCCAGTTTTAAAAGTTATGCTTTCAAACTGGCTCTCAAATTGCATTACCTTTATATACTCCTCAAATGACAAGAACTTACCATTCAAGGTTAAGGGCCACTTGACCAGAGGTTTAGCAACATCCTCTACTTACCTGGCCAGATTATTTGTGCTGCTGCTACGTGAGCAACTCCTCATGCATTTATTACTCATTACAAAGTAGATTTGACCTCCAGGTACAGGGTCTCCTTTGGTTCCACTGTGCTCAAAGGTGTTCTTCCATGAGCCACCCAGGGAAAAGGTGCTAGGGACGCTGTCCCATCTGGTAAGAATGAAGGTGAGATAGGACAACATAACGTAAAGAAGTTACGTACTTACCATAATGTTCCATGTTTGTTGTCCATCTCAGCATTCATTCTTATGACCCTCCCACCTTCCCCCAGCCAAGGACTCCTAGAGGATCTAGAGGTGAGGTTTTCCTTCCTTACTAAGGAGCTCCTTTTGTAGTTTTCCTTGTTGTGTCTGTTACTGCTGTATTATTGGTGTTTTTTACAGATTATTTATAGGTATATAACGTCCAGAAGATATATTTCCACAAGAACAAGATACTTGATTAACTTGAGAGACAAAAAATATAAGAAATGGAAAATAAGTTGAACTATGACTTTGAAAACTGAAATAAACAAGCTGAACAGACAAATTATACATTGTGTGTGACAAGATCAAGAAAAATGGGAAGAATGTTTGTATAAAGATAGTGTGCATAATGAGAAACCATATTATAGATTCATAAGATGTGTTAGGAATAAAGACATACAAATTGATAAACTGTGTATAGATTCTAAAATTTATTCTCAGACACAACAGATTTATAGATATATTTGCAAAATTTTAAGCAAAGAACTTTGGCTTCTTGATGGTGGTGATAAATAGTCCAAGTGGCAGCCGCATACCTTCATATACTGAAATCAAATTTGATTATATTGAAAAAGAACCATGCAAACTGGATATAAACAAAGCATAGGGAGAAGATGGACTTAATAATAATGACATGAGAACACTTTGGCATGAACTCACACTACCATCATATCTATTATTTACTAGGTTGTATAAATATGGCGAGATTCATCATTGGGTACATGTACTTGTTAAATCTGTCTTGAAGGGAAATGGAAATAGGACAAATCCAGATTCTTACAGACCCTTAAGTTTACTTTCATGCTGTGGAAAATAATGGGGAAGGTTACATTGAAAAAATTATTGTCAAACTGGAAAGGTTGGAACTTTTAACCATATTATGGCATGCATATGTTGAAAATTGATTTATTACCATCTGCAATGTGATGTTGTATAGCAATATAATAACATCTATTTATAAAAAATTGCGCTGTGATGTAATTTATATAGATGTAAATTCAGCATTTGATAGGGCCATACACAAAACACTGATCAATAAAGTAGAACATCTAGTTACTGATGTTCTCTTGACAAGATGAGCAGTTGTATGGCTTACAAATAGGGCATGAAAACTATAATTTGGCAACTGAACAGGTGAAACTTGGGATTTCAGACAGGGTATCCCAAAGGGCTCTATCCTAGGCCCATACTTGTTTATATTGAATCTTTCATATCTATCTTCTTTCATATGATGTATTCTAAAGTTTGTATGCAGATGACTGGAAAATAGGTAAACCGATTACATCTATTACAGATGGACATGTCAGCAAAATAACTTGACTAAATTGACGATTTGGGTACAGGAAACTAAAATGCTGTTAAATACATCAAAAACTAAGCATATGAGATTTAGGACACATAAATTGAAAGCTGAATACTTAACGCAGCACACTATGATTGAAACTGTAGATTCATTTAAGGACATGAGTATATGGGTAGATCCAGCTTTGAGTTTTTCTAATCAAATCAACCAATAGGTTAATGATAGCTTTAGAACTATAGGCTGTATAAAAAGATTTTGAAAGTCAAGGAAATCAGAAAAGATGAACCCACTGTTTATTAGTCACATAAGATCCAATCTTTGGTATGGAATAATAATGTGGAAACCTTATAAGAAAATAGGCATGAGTAAACAGGTAAGAGTACAGAGGAAATATACCAAGGGCATCCATGGATATGAAAATTTAAGTTGTCCCGATCCCCTTCAATTAACACATCACACCGAATGATGTCCGATGACCTTTATTATACTTCCATAAACATAATTTTGTTAACCGATATTTATTAATTACAGCTAACACAAAGTATATTTGGTATTAATCACAGCATAACGTCCATGTAACATTAATTAGGTCAGCATGACCCTGCTCATCCTGACCCAGTAAGCAGCGTCCACTCACTTACTTATGAAGCAGCGTACCACCACTCACTTCATTTACTGAATTACACATCCAACCAAATAAGCAGCTTACCTCCGCTCACTTATTTTACTTATCAAGCAGCATCCAACCGCTCACTTTCTTTTCCAGACTCATTGAATTGAACATCCAGCACCAGAGTGGGAACAGAAGAGAGCAAGCTTGACCCTCTTCTCTGCCCCAGCTAGACTGATAAAATAACCACAATCCCCACTATTCCAAGAAAAAAAGATGGAGGGAGGGTGGGTAACAAGTTCATGCCAAAATGTGATTCCTTATCCAGTTACACTTGCCTAACCCTTAAGCCCCTCCCTACCATTACCTCATATCCTCCCAATCATTCCTCCTTCCAATTTAACCCTTTCATTACCCCCACTCTCTTAATTTATACTACTGTACAGTATTTATCTGAACCCCCACCTGAAGATGTCCCTGGACAAATTGTCTTGTTACCAAACTTTATTTATCATAAAAAACTAAATATCTGAATATCTACAATGTGTCATATAGACATTTAAGAGATCTTATTCGGGACTATAAGGCATTTAGAAACAACTATTTCTGGGAATGTTTGAGGTTATCAAAAAGTAGTACAGAATCATCAGACAACCTCTGTACAAGATTCTATAATAATGAGAAGTGCACTAATTGGATATCTGAGACTGCAGCTGATACATGGAACAGACTACCAAATTACATTAAAGCAAACAATAGTTCAGATACTGGACACCGTATGAGAACAGCTGTTTTGGTATATTGGCAGGCTAGAAGGGCATTATTGTCTATGCTTGAAATATTTGTATGTATGTATATATTTCTGCTGATGCTGCAGTAGTAGGGAATGATCTCTGGTTGTTCTGAAGTAAATATTTAAAATGTAAATGGATTTATATCAGGTTGGCATTTTCCTCTGTGGCTTTTACTTAAGTGAGTCCTGGGATATCGTTTCATTACTTTGGCAAGAAAGTTGAAGCTAAATAGTCCAGTCCAGTTGAAGGGCTGCATTTGCTTAGTGTAGATGAAGATAAATATTGGGAATCATGACTGCCAGTGTCACATGAAGCCAATCAGTTGGATATGTCTAAGAAAGATGAGGTTGAGGCTCTTATGTCTAACTTCAAAGGAACCATTTGCAGTGAAATTAACAAAGTGAGTGTACAACTAGATATTTAGTTAAGGGATTTCCATGCAAATGCTGTGTAGAAGATCTGTGCAAGGAAAGTTTAGGATGAAATGGTTGCATGAATATTTATTAAATGAAATTTAAGCTTTGAATAAAAAACTAGTAGGCATGGAAGAAAGGTCCCATACAAAGAACATTCAAATAATTGCCATTACTGAGAAAGAGGAAGGCCAAGATCATTTGCCTTTCTGGCAGGACATAATACCTAGTTGGAGTGGATTAATTCATACATCTGATCTGAACTGTCCAGATTTTTGCATTATGTCCAGATTTTTGCCTCATATTTCTGGTCTGTTCCTCAAAACATGTGTCTTTCTGGCACATATTTAAGGACTGAAGTACTAAATAAAAGCAGACATTAAGGTTTCAGACTTCATATCCTTTAGAAAATGCATGCTAATGCAAACCATATTATTCCAACAATTTTCTAAGTTTATAAGAGCAATTATTAGAATCTGTCCCTATTTTCGAGTATTTGTCCCCCTAATGCTTTTGACTTTTGTCCAGATTTTATGTGCTAAATGTTTGAGAGGTATGAATGGATTTCAAGCTAGCAAAGAAGCATTGAACAGGACGATACACTGTATGACCTAATTGGAACAAGGAATATAAAACAGATACTGCACAATTTTGAAAGATTTTTGGCTTTCAGATTTTAAGACCAGGTTTTATCATTACTATGATGATGAGGAAGAGTATTTTTGATGATTATTATCACATTAAAAGACAAAGAACACATTGTTTTTAATTGACATGAGAGAATAAATTATAAGGAAGCTTAAGTTGAATTTTGTTTTCCGAACAATATCTTCAGTGTGTTTTCCGGATTTTCGGTGGTGGTGCTGCGGTAGCGTTGTCACCTCACAGTAAGACGGTGTCCTGTTCGATTCTCAGCTAGAGCGTCTTCTGTGTGGAGACAGGCGTGAATGGGCGTACCTTCATTGAAGGTTGCGCGTCAGGGCCGGCAACTCTGCACGTACAAGTCTACTGCCAATCATTAGTGGACCGGAGGTCCGCTGTGGCGACCCCTAACTGGGAAAAGCCGAAAGACACAACAACAAGATCTTCAGTGTGTTTTCCAAATGGATTTGAGGTAGTCCATGATATCTAGAAAGCAGTACAAGTAGTGCAAACGTATGATCCCCACAGTGGTCTGCTTAAAAAAGAAAACGAAAAAAATGAAAGCTATACAGAGAAAGTTGAAAGATTATAGATTGGCGGGTAGTACTCATAGTTCCTTGATTAATACTTTGGGATAAGATATTTGCAAATAGCACAGCTACTGTTATATACAGATATAACAAGTGATGTCATTTGGAATAAATTCTAAAATGTGAAAACTTTTAGAAAGAGTCACACACTTGTGAGAACTGCTTAAAGTTGATTGCATAATTTTACGTATTTGCAAAGTACTACTTGAAAACATTACTGCTCGGATAACTTTGGATTTTTTCAGATATGGTGGTCAAGCACAGCTATGAGGAAGTCTGTTAAGAGCATTGACATATATTTTATTCAAGCAGCATGTAGCACAGTTAATTTCAAAGAGTTTTACCAAAAAGAAAGAGTTTGTATGAATTTTCTATAAGGGATATCCTTATGGAGACATGGTTGCATTTAAAGATCAACAAGAGGGATATAGTAAAGACAGAAAAATGAAAGACATAATAAAGAGGGACAAAAAGAAGGAACACTTTGAGAGGGTTATACTTGAAGAGGTGGGAGAGGAGGGGTTTTATATTTTTGTTGGGGAATAGACCCTTTATTTTTGAAATATTTTTATATAGGAGAGGATTAGAGAATGAGGGAGGTGAATAGGAGTTCCTAGAAGTAACACCATGGTCCACAGGACCTTAAGTATTACCATTGTTTGATGGTGGTACAGGGATTACCCTGATGTTGAGGGAGTAGAGGCCTATGGTAGCTTGGTGGTCACAGCCCATTGCAGCAGTGACTCATGCACTCATTGAAGACCATCCTGGACTGGACAAAGCTGCCTCTCCACTACCTGCTCTACCACATCATCAAACAAGTCACAAATCTATGGTCTACATGGCTTGTTATACTGTGGTCTGCCATGATCCCCACTGGACTTCTGCTACCTGCCCGACCTTGTGAGGACATCCCTGGATGGGCAAAAGGGTAATGTTCCCTGACCTGGGAGGATCATGGTTGGGTTGCTTCTTGGTCTTCTGGACCTGTGATAAACTAAACATAAATTAGAAAGAAAGTGAGAAAAAGGAAATACAAATTATTGCATAATTAAAATAAGAAAAAGACAGAAGGACTGTAAAAAGACAAGAAATGAAGACAATAAATTGATTCATAATTTGCTAATGCATCAGCATATATTTTATTAATGTTGTTTACTTAGTTTTATTAAATATTTATTCAGAAAACAAAATCTGGGAAATGGTACTAAAAGGCTGATAAAAATCAGTAGAAGGATTTGAAATAGATATGATTTTTACATTTTCGGTCTACTGGAGATAAGGCCACGGTGGTGCAATGTTAGTGTTGTCGCCTCACAGCAAGAGGTTTTCTGGTTTGATTCTCGGTTGAAGTGCCTTCTGTGTGCAGTATGCATGTCCTACCCATGGTTGAGTTATGTTTAAAGACATGCAGGTAGGTGTGTGCATGAATGGGTGTGCCTTCTTTGAAGGTCAGGCTGGCACCTCGGCACCGTTAAAATTCACTGCCAATCATTAGCGGACCGGAGTTCCACTGTGGCAACCCCTAACCACCAAAAGACTTTAGCTTTAGTCTACTGGAGATAAGCTGATGTAACAAATGAAAGGGTAGCACATATGAAACATCTTGCTGATATTAATTGTGCTGCAGCTGTGTATTAAAAATGTTACTTCTATTACAATTATGTATGAATTATTTCTGGATTTATATTCACAAAATAAATTGAAAAAAATCCTTATTCAGCACATTGCTTTGGTGACTGATTTTTTTATTTCAGAAACATGTTTGCATACTCACGAGCAACTTCACTCAGTTGAGTCAATTGTCTTTGTTGGTGGGAAGTCATTTACATTCAATCTTCTCTTCAGTTCACTTGTTCTAATCAGTAAAGCACAGCATTTTTTTTTGTATTTGTACTCAATCCATCTTATTAGGAAATATTTATTGTTTACTGCAAGAAGGAAAGGGATGTCATGATTTCTTTCAAATTGTTGCATTTTGTTGTCTGCCTACATCTTGTCTTTTTGAGGGATGGGTACTTTCTTCATCCTTTTCATATATTTCAATTGAAAGTTCTGCTTTGCACTATGCATATCTTACCTGCATTTTTTTGGCAATATCATCTAGAGTTGCTGTATGCAACCCACTTTTTCAAATTCTTACTTTTAGAATTTACAGTGTGTCTCTCACTAACCTATGTGCAGGTCATTCAGTTGCTATTTTACCCCCACCCCCACTCTGTCTAGTGTGTGGGGGATAACGAAGGTCAGCCATCTTGTATCTGGAATGAATAACTGTCTAATACACTTGTCATATTAGTAAATAATGTGGCCTACATAGAGGAATGTTTTATAAGCTGTCTACTTATAATACACAAAATCATAATGCTAAAACTACAGTCTAAATAATTATATGACAATGTAAATATGTTCATGTGTTTGTTTATTCACACACACATACACACACACACACACACACACACACACACACACACACACACACACACACACACACATATATATATCTTTATCTATCTGTATCTATTTATATGGATAAATAGATTTATAGATTGCTAAAGAGCTAAAGATCTCTCTCTGACATCATTGATGCTGCTACATATGTTAGACACTAGAGATGGCAGTCTGACATTACATATACGCCTACAATTGCACCAGTGACAGACACAGAGTTGTTTCAGCCATCAGACCAGCACTTCTTTTGGAGGTGATGTATCAAAACTAAAGCAAAAATGGAATCGGTGACACCAAGAAATTAAAACAGGGACCAAGTCCAAAACTTTTATGCATTCTTTTTCATCCAATATAAAGTGTTTTTATGAATCAAATATATGTTTTCTAAGATTGTTTATATCTTATGATGGCAATGAATTAGGTGTGTGATGTTTTCATTTCTTGAAGGATTTTTATTGAACGATGTACCTATCACTCATGTTCAGCAAGGACGTCTGATTGGTTTATGTTAATCTAATTGGAAGACTGAAGTTTTAAATAGCCTGGAATTTAATCCTGTAATTATATATGATGAAGTATGATTATATTGAAAGAAAGAGCTAAACAGATGGTAATAAAGTGTTGGTCTTGATTGGTAAAAGGCACGTGTCTACTTGTGATTCCTGTTTTAATTTCTTAGAGTTGACCTATACCAGGTGGTGATATTGATGAGGGAGTACCCAGATCCCATGGTGTGTCATTCATTACGCTACATTATATTTTACACAGTCAAGGTCATATGCATACAGCATTAATGACATGTTACATCCTTCACAGCTATACACCAATAGTAGTCATCATGTCTCCACTAATGATGACATACTTGGTTAGTGTTTCTCTGTCATATCAGTATACCATCTAATTACCTGTGCTCCCTTTATGTTCACTTATCTTATCTTACAGGACCATCACACACTGTGAATCCACAGGCATAACAACTAGGTAAAAGCCATATTATGTTGTTGTAGACTAGAGGAGTATAACTGGCAATTAGTCATCTGATGTAACATTTTGCCATGTTGGTCATGCATCCCACACATTAATGTCAATTGTATGTTATGTTTGTCATAGCAATGAACTGCAGTAGGAGTCATGATGACATGCCAGGTAAGTATTCCCCTTTCTGTCATATCAATGTATCCTTATATTTCTTGTGTTGCTTTCATGCTCACATGCCCTACATTAAAAGTCCATCACATACTCTCAAACAATAGACGATGACAAAGTATTTATACAAGTATATTGCTGTGGAATACAGCTCTGTATCATGTGTAATATATTTTATCATACATTTTTTTGTGCACGTGTCATGTGTGCTTATATTTTTGTCTCTGTACTTGCAGCTCATCCTTTGCCCACTTCCTCCAAGGCTTGTCCACTGTCCTGTAAGAAGGTATAATGTGTTACAGAGAGGCAGCACAGCCAATAACATGCAGGACACTGCACTTCAGTTTTATTTATCCAAAGCTGATGACAACAGTGTTACAGCTACCCTCTTTAGCATATGCTCCTGATGTTTGGTTGCTCTTTAAACTGCATCTGACATTAGTTTGCCATGGTCCTACTTCAGTGGCCTGCTTTTGGAATCTAAGGGTTTGTTAGCTAAAAAGGAGAAAGAGTTAAGTCTTTTAAAGATTTTTTTTTATATTACAGAATATGGATGCTTAAATAATTATGGATGGTGGCACTGTGACAATAATAAAAAAACAGACCTACACAGCACGCAAACTCTTTTACCACAGCCAATAGTCTTACAAACATGATGCATGCATATTAAAAGTGGCACTGCATATTTTTTCCAAGTTATAGATCATCTATATAAAATGCATGAAGATTCTGATTTTTCTGTGTAAGCAATAAGTTATAATATAATTATAATATAATTAATTTGCTATATATTATGTATGCTGCACTTGCAAGAGATAACTTTTTGATATTATGTAACTGATAACTGCAAGTCCTAGAATAGTAAGGGTGAAAATCAAGAATTTGTACTTATATATTCCATGTTTGACATATTTATTTCATGGAGTCTTTCCTTTTCTCTGAGGTATGGAGATCATAAAGTTTGTATCGTGTGGTGGCCTTGCCCCCACTTTGGGAGGTAAGGGGGAGGTTGTCCCACTACACAATCAAATTTAAAAGGAGAACAATGTTGTTCAACATGTGCACTTTCTCCTGCATTTTATACCTTTTTTAAATCCTGGTACTCACATTTATAAATCTCAGATTATAATAGAGTGTTCTTGCAAGCTGATATATGTAGGTGAGAATATTAGAAATGGTAGGGTGAGAATAAGGGAACATCTTAGTGAGACTGATGCACGAACATACTTTGTGTTCAGTGGGGATGGTCAAATAAACTAAAATTGACTCTTCTACAACAGGCTGATAAGAAGCCAAAAAGTATTTAAAAATATGAATTACTGAAACTTGAGATTAAATTAATATTGATGTGAAATACTCAGAATCGCCATAGATAAAATTAGCAAATTGATTTAACATATATTTTATTGTTTGTAAGCAGAACTCATGTGAAGTCTCAGTGATGCACTCATTATGGTCTAGCAGTTAGCAACTCAGCAAATTCAAACAGTAATGCACTGTAGTCACATAAACAAAAAACAGCACATTTCACTCCACATAGTCATCTTACATGATCATAGGAGGTTACTAGGATAATGGCCATAGAATCTTTTAACCATAGCCATTCATGTCCCCATTGTCCCAACTTTCAATGCTCAAAGACTAGAATGACTTTGGTATATGGCTGTGCCTCATGGCAGCTGCAAGCTGCCCCTGTCCATAAGGAACATGGATGACAAGCCAGGGGTAAATTTGCAGTTTCCATTCCAATGGTCCATTGTCCAAATTGCATTTGAAAAGGCTTAGTGATGTACCCTGCTTCATATGAATGGGGAGTCTGTCCCAGAGAAGGGGTAATCTTTGAGATTTATACTTGTTCCTCCAGCTGGTTTTGTTTATGTTGCAGACAATATTTAGATACTTAAATCTAATTATTCTAGTGTTGTTTGTTTTGCAAATGTATATCCGATCCATCAAGGCTGAATTGGAGAATGGGTTGTAGGCTAGGCATAGATCACTCCTCAGTAGTCTGTAGGAGACTGAGTAAAGGGACAACGGTTTAAGGCAGTCTGCATAGGATGATTTATTTACACATTGTAGATTTTTAGAGATTAACCTCTTTGGCCACTCCAGATGTTGCTAATCCCTTCTCAGGTACATACTAGAGTTGCATCATACTCAATTATTGGTCTAATGAAGGCTGGATATACTAGGACTGTGACCTCCTTAGATCTGGATGTCATGGCCCTACTTAAAAGTCATGCTGTGTAAAAGAATTTTCTCACCACCATGGAGAAATAGTGATTAAAGTTCAGGTTAATGTCAACCTGAATTCCCATGTTTCTTATCACTGAATATGCCCTTAGGGGTATGTTATCAATGTTGCAATTAGCAGGGGTGGTTGTCTTCCCATAAGGCAAGATTATCCATTTTTGCATTGAGATTCAGTGTATGACTTTGGAACCAGTTATCTGTCTGTGTCAAACCCTCCAGGAAGGATATCTACATCTTTGGACGGATTCAGTGATTACAACCAGCTTTCAGTTGTTAGAAAATTTTGTCAGCCAAATGCTCTCTACATTTTCCTTAATTTCAGAGAAGTATATTCCAAACAGGACAGGTCTGAATACTGAGCCATGTGGGACACCACTAGTAACAGGCCTCATGGTGGAGGTGGATTCCCCCTCCTTCACTTCATGTGCTCTATCCATGAGCCATTTAGCTATCTATTGAGTGACATAGGGACTTATGCCTAAATTTGTGAGTTTGACTATAATACCCAAGTAAGGTCAGTGATGGGGGTAATATATTACAATATGCAATATATTACAATTTCTAGTAACTACTAATATAACTAGTTACTTTTTCAAAATAGTAATCAAGTAATATATTACTTTTTTTTAGTGACTAGTAACTTAAATGTGCGTTACTTTTCAGTTACTTTTGCTTAAACTAGTGGTTCTCAGCATGGGTGATATCACCCCTAAAGATCAATGGAAAACTTCCAGGGGTCCTGGATAGTATGGATAGTAATCAGATGTTAAGAGGTAATAGAGACTTTGAATGGACAATTTGGATAAAAAATTACAACATAATGTTGGCACAGTTTACTTCACTGTTTTAGCACTGCAAGGAGGTGAAAGCTAATGATGACCAGACTCCGGCCCTGCCCTGGTACTGTGGCACTTTCACCCACTAAAATACCCCCTAGCACTGGAACAATTTTAGCCTGCTAGAGCTCATATCCTTACCTTGCCATATAATAAATGACATTGGTTCTCCATACTGCTTTCAGTCAGAATTGAACTCGACATTCATTGGTTTAAAACCGGAAGCCACAAACCACTGCACCAAGCAGGATTCTTTATGTGGATCTATGATCAATCATCTTTTGTCTTGACATTTTTTTTAATGTTCTATTTAAAATTCTTTTCTGGTATTGATTTTTTAGTTGCTGAAAATAGACAAAATGTAATAGCTTTTTCATAGGATCATTGGATCATAGGCGATTACTAGACTATCGACCCGGAGGTCATTTTAAGCTTAGCTGTTTACACCTAATGTAATAACATAGAAGTACAAGCCAATGCACAAGATTGCATTTAGTGATGACTGCCCATGTCCAGGAGGGTTGTGGGTGTTATCCTCAGTAAGAATTTATGGTGCTTCATCCACTCGTCCAGGATCCTCTTGAACAATGTCATAGAGGTGCTCTGTTTGACATGAATTGGTAGCCTGTTCTAAAGATGCGGAAGTCACTGGGAAATAAATTTGTCCCTCCAGCATGTCCTATTTAAGTCACAGGCCATATTTAAGTCCCTGGAATGGGTAGCCCTAGACCCATTTGATTTACAGATATGCAGTAAGTTCATCATGTTTGGGTCTTGGGTAGCTCTGTAGGCCAGGCATAAGTCTCCGCTAAGAAGTCTATATGATACGGAGTATAGTGACAGGGACTTTATTCAGTCCATGTAAGGCACATGCTGGAGGCCCTTGATCTTCTTTGTTAGAATCTCTGAGGTTACTCTAATTGTAGCAGGAGCTTAGTACGGTACATACCGAATGGGATGTTATACTCGATTATGGGCAGGATAAGTGCCAAATATAGGGGGTTATAACTTCTTTTGCTCTTGAAGCAATGCCTTTACTTATCAAGTGAGCTATGTGGAAAGCTTTCCTTACAATGGTGGTCAAAGTTAAGGTTGCAGTCAACCTGTGATCCCAGGTCCCTTACCACTTCATGCATACGTAGGGTATTGTTGTTGATTTAATAGTGTGAAGGGACATTGTTTGTGCTAAAGGGAATATGAATGCATTTCTTTGCATTCAGTTTGAGATTGTGGCTAATACACCAGTCATTGGTGTGTGAGACCCTCCTGGAATATACTGGCATCATTTGGAGATTCAATGATTGCATCTAGTTTGCAGTCGTCTGCAAACTCGGTCAGTCACAACCCTTTAGTTTTGACCTGAACTTCTGAGAAGTATATATCAACCAGTAGCGGACCCAGCACTGACCCCTGTGGCACCCCACTGGAAACAGATCTGCTCATTAATGTGGAGTCACCCACTTTGATAGTGTATGTCCAGTTTGTGAGTCAGTTGCCAACCCATCTTACAAAGAAGGGGTTTAAATTCAGTTTGCTAAGTTTATTGGTAATGCTTAAATGTGGAATTATGTTGAAAGCCTTTGCCAAGTCAAGGTATGCTGTGTGCACAGATTTGCCCTCTCCAATGGCCTTGGTCACACTTTCAAAGAAATCCACCAGATTTAACTGGCAGGATCTGCCCTTCACAAAGCCGAATTGGGTAGGATCCAGGGTTTGGACATTACCTATGTCTTTATTTATGAGGTACCATATGTTCCATGGAGTTACAGATGAGGCTGGTGAGGCTTATGGGTCTGTAATTCCCTGGGTCTGTTGTTAGGCCACCTTTGTGGAGGGGAATAACTGTAGCTGTTGTCCATTCCACAGGAACAAAGCATGTGGTTAGGCTATGATTGAAAAGGGTATTTAGTGGTGATGCTTGTTCAAGTTTTTAGCCTGTTTAGAAGACAGCCTGGGATGTCATCTGGTCCCATAGAGGCCATGTTCTTTGACTTGTACAGGGCTTTGAGGACCTACTCTTCAGATATGTAAGATGGGGGTTGTAAGTTAGGAGGGATAAGGAAGTGACATTTTTGCCAAACCTATCTTCTAGCAGGTTCGCTATCTCTGTAGGGTCAGTGTCTGTGATACCTTTGGCCATCAGTTCTGCACATGCTTGGATCCTACCCTTTAAGTGATATGCATAGCTATAAAAGGCCTTTTGATTATCCTGGGCAGAACTTGCTAGGTTTCTCACAAAGGAGGTCTTGGAGGATTTGACAAGTTGTCTTATTTGCCTGTTAAGGCTGAGGAGGGTGATTTTCCATTTTTGGGTCCTTTGTTTGTTTTCTGGGACTGCAACTTTTTGCATTTATTGTACAGTCTGTTGTTGCTGGATGTCCACCATGGCAGCTTTATTTTACTTGGAGCCCTGACTTTGATCCTATCTGGTACAGGCAAGTTGATACACTTATGCAAGCGATTGTATAGAGCTTTAGTGTAAGCTTCAGCATAGTTACTAATTTCAACTTGGGGTGGGGCTTGGAATGCATTTATACCTTTACCTAGGAGGGTATAGTTTGCCTTGGTGAAGTTATTTAGTCTGGTTTCACCCTTTGTCAGTTCAGGTGTCAGTGTCAGTTCAAAGGTGACAGATTTGTGGTCAGTTTTAACAAATGAGTGTCCAACAGTTGCAGCAGTGGGTTCCCATCAGCATCTCGAATGCTGACAATATCGAATCCGATATTGTCGTCTCGAGAATGCTGAAAGTGCAGAAAGTCAAACGGGTAAATGGAAATCTCCGTAAGGGGAGATTTCCATTTACTTCAATGTAGTGTGGGGGGTTTGCCACCCTGCCTACACCCTTTAGTTTTTTGGGGGGTTTTTTTTGTTTTTTTTTTTTGTATCGGCATTCGAAAATTGAATAGTTCGATCATGTCATTTTGACATTTAGTGATTCGAACTATTCAATTTTCGAAATGCTGATATAGACCCACAGCAATGCACCTGTTTGACATGTTGGTGTGGACCAGATCTAGAATATTTGTTCCTTTTGTCAGGGTATGGACAATTTGCTCCATGGTATTTAAATTAACAAAGCCAAGGAACTTTTGTGCTAACGAGTGTGGGCAAGAGTAGGTTTTCCAGTTAATGGTGGGATAATTGACATCCCCCATAACCAGTGTGTTCAGTAAAATTTGGATTGCCTTCAGTTTTATTAAGTAAGCTTCATGGAAGTTGTGACCCATAAAAGGGGCTCTATAACTAGCTAAAACTTGAATGGGGGTCTTACCCACTGTAACCTGGACCTGGAGTAACTCCATGGAGTTGTTCAGTCTAACTAGACAGGATGTGAATTTATCTCTAATATAGATTGAAACACAACTGCTTTTGTTTTTCACATGTTCATTTTCCTGTCTAAATGTGTGGAAGGCATGGTAGCCTTGCAGGGCTGGGTACTGTCTGAGGCCTTAAACCAGGTTTTTGTGACTGCACAGACATCTACATCATCTAGTGATATAAGTGCTTCCAGGGAGTGCAGTTTTTTTTGTGTTGTTGTTGTTTAAGCTCATAGTCTTTATCAGCATGACCCTTATTTTGTTCTGATTGGTTAATTTCACATCAGTAAAATTGTTTTTGAGACCTAGCCTAAAAAAGGCACTGTGGGGAAGCAAGAGCCTTTGCCAGCAGCCAAAAGCCTAGGGGCACCAGGTACAAACTGTCTCTGGCAAAGCAGTGAGGTTTGTCGATCATGGCTTCCCAGGCAGACAGGAACTGGATCCCCTTGGAATGACACTAAAATCTAAGCCAATTATTGAAATCAATCATTTTTTGTTTATACTTTGGCATGATTCTAGGTCATGGTAGTATACTGCTCAAGGCTAGGGACATACCTGGCTGGGACACACACTCAGAGAGCTTGGCCATGTCTCTCTTCATATAGTTCAGCAAGGTGCATCTCAGGTCACTCACACCAACATGAACTATGAAAGAGTTATAACGGTACTTGTTGCTGAGAGACTTAAGTGCATACGTGATTTGGCAAATCCTGGCATCAGACAGGCAGCTGACAATTACTTTCTCCTTATCCAACCTGGTGAGTGGGACATCCATTTGTCTCACTATTGAGTCTCTAATGACAAAAAAAACTTGTTTTTTGAGTGTTACACCTTACTGGCATGGTGGGTGAGACACTGGTGTTGCTATGTGTCATGGGTGCTCTGGAGACTGTATTAGCTGTAGCAGACTTGTGGTTTGCAGGTCTTTAGTGTTTCATTAAGTTTTTTGAGAGAACCTCTGTGTATGTGGATTTACATGTTTGATGCGTACTATGTGTATTAGTAGTGGTACTATGCAAATATGTAGTGCTGGATGAGTTGACGACCTTCTCTGTGTTACTGTTTTGAGTGAGAGAGAGCATGGATTCTAGATTCTTGGTGTAAATACATCTCTCACACTGTACTACATTGTGTTATTAGCAGAAGGCTGTCTGTTTACATGAGGCAATTGCTATACTGCGTCATGAGACCCAAGTCAACAAGGTTGGCAGGAGAAACAAGGGTAGTCCAACTGTCCATAATGCCAGGTTTAAGACTGTTGTCACTATGGCTGGCTTTTCAGAAATGATCACAGAGGAGCTCAGCAAATGGATATTTCTGCCTGGGTTTTAAGGGAAAATTTGTTGAATTTAACTGTCCAGCTTTGGTGCACAGTTGCACAGTAGTGCAAGATGTCGCATTTTAAAACAGTGAAAAAAATACCAGTAAATACTTAAACAGTGGAAATAACAAAAAACTTGCTAAACAGTGAAAACAGCAATAAAGTCTGAGTTTACAGGCATGGTGTAGCAGGCAATTGTAGTACAACAGTGTAGTTTACTACACAGTAAATAAATACAGTATAAAAGTAGGCAGCAGGCAATAAAAAAGTGCAGTAAATAGTATAAATAACTTAAAAAAAAAAAAAAAAATAGGAAACTTATTTTTTTTTGGAAGCTCAGATGCCTCTAGTCATCTGGTATTTCAACTCAGATTTGTGGCTGGTAGCCCTCCTCAGTTCAACTGGGTACAGTTGCAGGGCCTAAATACCAGAAGCAAAAACTTAAAAATAAAACTCTAACAAAATTCAAAAGGACAAATGAGGATGCTTATTCCAAGCCCTAGACCAGCCTCCCTGTACCAGTCAGTTCTCAATCAACACAATTCTCTCACAAAAGTGAAAATAAGCCCCTTCCTAACCAAGATGGCCTGGAAAACATGCTCAGAACAAACAAACCACTACAAACAGTTCCAGAAGCAGCAGACCTGGATCTGGACTATGCTCCAGCTACTAGCTACCCTAGTTTCAGTGGGAAGCACAAGAGAATGTTTAACACAGCAGAAAAATAATAGTGAGACTATAGGTCTTGTGCTGCTGGCTGTGTACAGTTTGGTTTAATTATTTGTGACTCTCTATATATAAAGACTAGTCTTCTTCTCTCCTTTCAGCTGTTCCCATTAGGGGTTAGAATGGCAGATCATTAGTCTGCAGAACAAGTGGCAGTAGAGTTTTACAGTGTCAACTTGCCAGCCAGGCACCCAACCTTCCTCAGGAGGCACATGCACGCACACACTCACAACTAGGACCAATTTAGAATGTCCAATCCTCCTCTATCTTGAGAATGTGGGAGGAAATTGCAGCACCCGGAGGAAACCCACACAAGGACATGGAGGACATGCAGACCCCACACAGAAGGCACTTCAGCAGAGAATAGAACTGGAGAACCACTTCCTGTGAGCTGACAATGCTAACTGCTGCACCACTGTGCTGTACAACTATGAAGACTAGTCTACAGGAGTTTTTCAACTGTTAAATGCTATTCATCATCATTGTAGCATTGTGTATACAACTTTAATAATACACTTAAATGTATGTGCTTACTTGTGTGAGTAGATCTTAATATTATAATTGATAAACAATACTTATGTAAAAGTAATTTGTTACTTTAGTTAGTAACTAGTAATAGTAATGTATTATTTTGACTGAAAAGTAACTAGTAATAGTAATGTATTACTTTTATAAGTAACTAGCACAACACTGAGTAAGGTATTGTGGCAAATGCCTTTAACAGGTTGAGGTAGCAGTGTGTACCATTTTATCCTTGTCTATGACTCTAGTGAACATTTCTAAGAAGTCCACCAAGTTTAGTAGGCATGACCTCCCCTTGATGAACCCGGACTGGGATGACTTTAGTGTTTGAATATTTCCTATGCCTTTGTTTATCAGGTCTATAATAATTCTTTTCATAGCCTTACTGTTAGAAAAATATGTATTAATGTGTGTATGCTTAATGCCAATTAATAATCAAATGATTTAATATGCTTTTCATTCTATTTTTCATGCACTGTGTTATATATAAATTGAGTTTCATATGAGACTGAAAAAGATGCTTTTTGAAAACTGCAGTATGCTTTCTGAAACTTGCAAGATGCCCTCTGACCTAGTAACTGCTAGCACAGCAATATTCATGTTTATGCCTTTTGGAAATGTATTTGAGAAGCAGGTGCTTATCTGCTAGGTCAGGAACGAATGAATGAACAATACTATATTCTGTAAATGTAATGATTTTAGACAATCAGCTCTGTTCGAAGCATGAGAACATGTGCAGCTGCAGTAACTTAGAGATAAAGTAGACAAAGGATTATTAGAGAAATGAACTGCTAGCATTGTGCTTGAATTAGCCATAGTACCTTGAATGGTAACATAACATGTATCTAACTGGTAGTAATCAAGGCCATGTTGTTTTCCTCAGGAAGTTTCACATAAAAATTGATAAATCAGCAGAAATTCATGGGAATGATAGTCAACAGATGATGATGAGAAAGGTGGTAATCTGTTACGTTAGCTTGGTAGGCCATGACTAGTTATAGAATGTATAAAAATGAAAGTATTTCCTGTTTCTGGTTAGACAAACTCTGTATTAACACGTTTTTGTCTCCTTGCTGCAAGATTAAAGTGCCTTAACCTGAACCTACTGTGTTTTGATCATTTTTAAAGTATATTTTTCCTTTCACACTTATATATAAGACTAGTCACACTTATGGGCCTGTAGTTCCCTGGGTCTGTTGATGGTCCCTCTTTGTATAGAAGGATGACCATTGCAGTCCTCCATTCTCAAGGGATGAAGCCTATCTGGAGATTGTGGTTGAATAGTGATTCTAGTGGGCCTGATAGGCTGTGATTCATGCAGTTTAGAAGGCATTCTGGCATATTATTAGGACATACTAAAGCAGTGTTTTAGTTTTGGAAAATGCACGGAGGAACTGCTCTTTAGTGATACTTGAGAATGAAATGGCAGAGATTATTTCCTGGGAGTATAACTAGTGGTGAGAGGAAGGTGAAATTGGAGGTAAATGTGTTGGCTAGCAAATCTGTTATGTCCTTCAGTTTTATAAAGGGAGTTCCATTCACTATTACTTCAGCACACTGTTCACTTTTACTTCAGCACACTGTTGTGTGTTCCTCTTATGGTTGTGTATAGAGCTGAAAAAATGTCTTATGGTTACCCTTAACCCAGAAGACTATTTTTGCTTCAAAGTTGGCTTTGATGGACTTCATTTGTCCCTTAGATGTTGTAGCGATCACTGAGGGTTTTTTTTTTTCATGATGGGCATAGTGCTTACTATTTTAGGAAAGATTTTCTTTCTTTTATTGAGCAACCTATTTATACTGGTGGTCCACTAAGGGGTCTTATTTTTGAAGTTTGTCCAAAGTTTATTTTGGTTTGGTACAGCTGTTTCTATGCAGTTATTTACATCTGTAGAAAATTTCTGTAAACATTTCTGCATAGTTTACGGTGTTCTCTGAGTTGGAGGAACTTGGAAGTTAGCTATGCCATGGCGATATATGAGGTAGTCAGCCTTGCAAAAGTTCTTAAAGGTTCTGGAGTTTGTTGGGAGTGACTGCTTTGTGATGTGAGCTGAACAGAGAGGACATTATGTGTGTGTGTGTGTGTGTGGGGGGGGGCAACATCTGTCAGTTTCCACTTCCAGGACATTTGCACTTATAATAGGTGTGCATACTAGCTGTTCCAGGGTGTTTGCATTGAAAGACTTCACCCATACTCAATCTGAGGAAATAGACAAATGGCTAGCTGACTGATTTGCAGCAAACTTCACCCCCTTGTCTCTACTGATCACTCCCAAAATAATACCTGCTACCATTTCTTAACATTTTATCTAAAAAGAGGAGGTAATCTCTGCACTCGCTGAGGCCAAAAACACGGGATTAGTGGGACCACACATCAAACCAGTTTGCCTTTTCAACAACTTAAAATGACCTATCAGACCAGCTTGGATCCCTGTTTAACCACAGCCTGTTGACTGGCTTGGATCTGGGATAATGGAAGAAAGCAACAGTAATGCCTCTGCACAGAGGAGAAACATCAACCATCCCTAGGAACTACAGACCCGTAAGCTTGACTAGCCCCATCTGCAGGCCCATGGAAATAATCATTATGGACATTATCAAGAAGGTTAAAGATAGTTTCCAAACTCTAGACCCAACCTAATTCAAATGTGTTAAGGGTAGATCATGTCTGTTAAACCTGTTTGACTTCTTTGAGAAAGTCACCAAGGTGCTGGATGAGGGAAAGATGATCCATACCACCTACCTTGACCTAGCCAAGGAATATGACACAATCCCCTACTCAGGTATTATAGAGAAACTCTCCTAATTGGGTATTAACCCCTACATCACCAGATGGCTAGCCAATCAGCTCAACAACAGGACACATACTGTCAAAGTGGGTGACTTCACCTCTAGCAAAAGATCAGTCACCAGTGGCATACCACAGGATTCTGTGCCAGGCCCTTTACTGTATAGAATTTATTTCTCAGAAGTACAGGCAAACATGGGCGGCCTGTAGCTGACCAAGTTTGCTGATGATTGCAAATTGGAAACAATCACTGAGTCCCCCAGTGATGCTAACATACTGCAGAGAGGATTAACGCAGACAAAGGACTGGTGCCAAAGCCACAGATTGAAGCTAAATGCAAAAAAAAAAAAAAAAAAAAAAAAAAATGCATTATTATTCTCTTTGAGAAAGCTAATATTCCTACTAATTATAATATAGACAGTGCCCCCCCCCCCAAGTGTATACTCAGTAGTGCGTGACCTGGTTATTTAGGTGGATGGTCATCTGAACTTCAGTCACCATGTATTCACAGTGACAAGGACATTCTTCTATGTGGCACATCTCATAAGTAAAGGCATCATATCTAGAACTAAGGATGTTATAATTCCATTATACTCAGCCCTCATCAGACCAGTAGTTGAGTACAATGCTCCATTTTGTATGTATCTTATCAGTCATATGCAACAACTGGAAAGACCACAGAGGTTTCTCACAAAAAAAATTCATTGGACACAAAACAAGTCCTATGTAGAAAGACTGAAAGCCATGTCATTGTATTTGGTCTCCTACAGACTGTTGAGGGGTGATCTGTGCTTGGTGTACAGGGAAGTCTCTGACCCGGCTCTGATGAAAGTTCTAAACATTCATAAATCAAACTGCAGAAGGGTCACTTGCTCCAGGGATCTTAACCTATTCTTGTGCAGCAGGGCACCTCCTTTACCCTCTTCAACCGCAACCTAGATCAGTGGATGAGTTACTGTAAATTCACTCCTGGGGTTGTGCTCATGTCCTTCATGCACATAGGCAGTCAGTGTTAATTACCATAGACTCATACCTCTGCAAACTCCACTCAACTAAGGACAATTAGGGCAAATTGGGATAAATATGTCTAGGCTTGTTAGGGGTCTTGCACCATTTGCCTGCTAACCTACTATGATCATTTGAACCAACTGCATATGTTTCAGACACTCTTACTTCACAAGGCTGAACATCCTTACACTATACCATCAAGTAGCTGATCTTGTTGTTTTTTCACTCCTTTCAAAACTCGAATGTTTAGCACTTTGAAAGCCTACTTTTACTCCTACAGCTTCAGTCATCTTCGCCATCCCTCCTTTTCCATCTTTTGCAACCCACAGAGTACACTGACCTTCACAGCTACGCTGTATGCTTTGGATTTTTGCAACTCTCAATCTCCTGTGTTTTTAATAACCCACTTCCATACTCACACTAAACAAATTATAGCAGTATGTTTCAAGGTTAAGAGTCCACAGATTAATAGCTTTTGGTTAGATATGATTCCAGACTTATAGAATTTTTAGGAACAATTGCCATTTATATCATGTTAATTCTATTCTCCACCAAGATAATGTCCTTACTGTATTATTTCCATATCATGCCTCTGCATTGAATCCCTGATAAATCTAGTCTAATGTATCTTCCTATATGTTAATTAATACAGCCGCCATATTTTTCAACCCTACCTTTCTTTCAATCGTTTCTTGAACTGCAAGAATCTGAATTGTGTTGTTTTTGTAAAGTGCATTCAAGCCTAGACTGACATCCAATAATGTTAAAATTCACCCACACCTTAAGTATAATATGTCGCACATATAATCAGCAAAATTAATGAATTGCCCACAATTTTTTCTAGCTTTAAATCCTCTACCCCCATTCATAGTCACTGAACATGGAGTTCTACAACCAAATGTTGTTGGAGAGTTACACAGTATACCCTTACCTTATGCATATCTCTTAACTCAGCATTCTGGCTAAGTAGCTATTGATCATACACATAGCTACTGCTCTATAAAGAGCCTTGAGACAGTCCATGAAAATCTCTGCCTGCCACTATTTCCTTGTGGACCCTGAACAGGAAAGCCAATGTTAATGAATCAGGGGACTTCGTCATGTCAGACCAAATCACATCTTTCTTTTCTGTACTGACAGTGTTCAAGAGAATAGTCCATAAGCCACTAGCTTACCTCTGACACATGTTCTTCAACAACATCCCTCAATTATCCTTAACCATTCTAGGAGTGCAGACATGTCAACGTCTAAATATAACTTTTGTCAAAATCACGACATCGAAGTTTATTAGGAAGATGGTGATAGTTCTACATGACTGGGTCTGCCCTATTTTGAGCAACATTGTAAAGAACCACCATGTTATCCCTGGTATGAGAATCTGAAAGAGAGTTTTGCATCCTAAGCTTATCAAATATTCTAACCAAATTACTTAGTATTATAGCCTTTTCCTTCTGTTATTATTTATCTATGAAGCCATTCATTCCTGCAGCATTCCCCCTTTTACATCTTATAATAAGGACAATAATTCCCAGAATAATGCTATGATCTAGATCCTCAGTCTCTCCCATTTCAATGTACAGCCTTCTGCATAGACTAGTTCCAGTCATCCTTGACTGTCTTCCTCTCTCTTTTCCACTTAAATTATAACTATGTTTTACACAATTCAGTCATCATACTTAACAATCCCTCCATTTTGTAGACAAGGAAACAATCATGTGAACTGCATATAGGTAGGTATTTACCATCATTTCTGATTCTTCATTACCCAGGAAAGGATCTTTACCAAAGCCTCATGTTTCTCTCATAAGGTTATGTGTATGTATAATCTCCTGTTTCAACATTCCAGTTTTCCATTTCATAATTTAGTATCCTGATTCTTCAGTACCAGTCACACCTCTTATTTTTCAAATACCAACACTTCTCTTCTTGAATGCATTATAATGTACCATGCTCTTCCTTGTAGAATCTAATGTTTTCTTGAAATTCTATGCCATACATGTATATACAAGAAGCTCTACTTATATCTTTGTTTGTCCACCTGAATATCTTTCAGATCTCTCATCTGCATATCAGATATCTTTCCTCACTTATAAACCATCACAAATAATATTTATAACTCAATAGCAAACTAGCTAACAATCAATTTCATCTCAGTTCAAAGAAACCTAATTTGCTCCTTTCTCCTCCATAAAACCAAACACACATGAAAGAATTGTTCAGCATAACATCTCTAAACAGTACCATCAAACAAGTCATGATGCATACTAGGGTACTAGGTGTAACAATTGATGATTAACACAAATTTGACTTACATGTACAAAATTCTTTTAAAAAACACCCAAACCTTATAATACTCTACCGTTAAAAATATCTCACCACACGTACTAGAGCTACTCTGGCAAGTGTATATCTTCTTTGTTCCCTACTGTACACTGCACCTAGTCTCATTAACTCAAAAACCACTCTCAAATGTAAACTTCAAGTGTGTTAGAAATAAATGCTAGATTTGGAGCTAACCATCGCTATAATTCACATCACTGTAATGTTCTATTGTCATTAGACCGGTTAGAGCTACCATTATACCTTAAGTGTACTCAACTGCTTCAGGCACATAAAATATTTAACCTATCAACATGCCCAGCTATCAGCTCCATTCCAAATCAGTACTTAGCAAACCATAAAGTAAATCTAGATCCATAAATAATTCCAATATAGTCAGATTATACTGAAGTTTAAGGACATACTCAATATCGTGCACTAAGGAACTAAAGTGCATTATTAAAATTCAGAATTTCAGAATAATGCATTTTAAAAGGTGAATATCTTAGGAAATGTATTTTTAGCACACATTTAATGTTGATATCTTTGCTTAAATTAGGTTCTCTGTTAGCATCCAAAGTTAAATGCCATGTTAGCTATTCATATTCTCATAATTCATCAAAATGACATATTCTTAAATCTGTAAAATACCTATTTGTTAATGCATACCTGTATAAGATATTGATGGAATTCTTGGATATAATGAGATAAATGTCTTCATAGATCTATTTAAGTCTTTCCCACATCAAAAACTACAGAAAGAGCACACTGTGATATGCATACATTATGACTATTGCAATCCACAAGTTTGAGTAACTTTAGTCTTGTTGATCTGCATATATAAATGTGTGTAAAATATCCACACATATTGCACTTATCTATCCCTTTCAACTTCATTGAAAATAAAATTACTGCAGGTAACCCTCTATATAGCATACATAGGAATCTTTGGAATGTAAAAAAGTATACCAAATGTGGGTGTTCAGCACATAAAACATTATAAATAGTTAAAAGTGAGTAGATTGTCAGTCATCATGTCAAGCAGAACATAATTAACTTTCTTATAAGCTTTATAAATATCTGTAAACTTTTCTTCTTTGCATTTAGTATTAAGTCAAAGAAAGTAAACACAGAAAAAGAAAATTGTTATATTCATAAGGATGTAACACCCTCCTTTATCAGCTTTCATATATCTTATTGACTTATTCAAACAAATATATTTAAATGTTCCTTGCTCACATTTGTATAGATTATAATAAAAGTTTTTCATTGGTCTCAGTAGTAATTTTCTGCTCTTTAATACAGGTACTCTCAAGGGTGAATAGTTTGGAAATCAGTGGTGGATAAAACATGTTTTCTTTTAATGTAGTGCCATCTGAGATCATAGATGTCATAGCCTCTTGATGAATCACATCTGTGAATTTAGTGGACAGCTTAACCTTATTAATTGTCTTAGCCACATTCACACATTTTGACAGCATCAATAAAAAGACTAGTTACAAAGCACTTGTTGTGATGCAAATACATTGAACAAAGATTTAAAATAGTCTGTTTATTCAAACTCTTGAATTATTGTCTTCTTTCAGTGTTGCACCAGATTCCGCTTTGAGTTGCCTCCCCTCCTTTCTTCTGCCTGTTGACAAACTATTGAAGATGATCTTCTCATTTAAGTTCTTTTATTCGACTGAAACATTGTTATCTTCACGGTTGTCATAACTTATTCACTTATCAATGAAAGCATTGCCCAGTTCAGCTAAAACCCATGGAGAAGCAATAAAATCTTTTCCCCCTTGAAACACTATTAGATATGGAGAAAGAAGCTCCTGCTCTGCAGAGTAGAGGGATGGATCCCTGACTTTAATCCAAATGACCAAGTTTCATTTTGCAGCCTTGATACTGGAGGACCCAGAAAGAATGAGAGAGAAATTAAGGGATAGAGCTCACTTAGCTTTATCAGAGGAGAAGCTGTGGAGGAACGTGCTGGGGCATAACTATTTCACAAGTCCCATTTGTCATACAAGGACCACAATAAGAGAGCTGACACTGTGGTGCATAATTGGGTGTGTGTCGAGAGATGACTCACCATGTAGATGGGGAAATTTCAGTCATGTTGTCATTGAGTGCATAAGTGGATGATGTTGTCCAGCACATCAGATGATGAAGGTGAACCTTATCATGAAAAAACCTTCCATGTTTAAGCAACATGATACAGTAAGTGAGTGGCCTATCTCCACTCTTATCTTTAGGTTCCTAGACTTCTTCCTAACTTATCAAGGCAGCACTACTCATGAGGATACTATCAGGTAAGAAGGTCTCCCTCCATATCTAAAGATTTCCAGTTCTGTTCTCACCTTTACATGGTGGCCACATCCAGGGATAGTACCAGACAGGGTATATGGTTATATTAAGGAGGTCACAGAACAGCCATCAGCCACAACAAAAAGATACAATAAGGCAGACAGAGGTTATGGTTAATTTAACTGAAAGCTCATTTTGTGGAAAGAAATAAGCAGTACTTCATTCCTTCAAAACCACAAAACAGTGAACATTCACAATATTGAATCACAAAATATTTTTAAAAAATCAGTCCATCTAAAAATACCCAATATCATACATCCCAACTAAAAAAATAGATCAAGTGTCATCTTGGCAGTGGTACTGTTAGGGTTTTTTTAGTAATATAATGTGTAGGGTTAACTGCAAATAAATATATCTTTGTCTCTCTAACTGATGACAGCTTCTTGGTCTGAATCTTCTCAATAATGTTAGGTTGATAAGTTTTATCATTTATATATATTTGAATAAAAATTCTAAAAATATGTCTACTATGCCATGCCCTTATATTTACGTGTATATCACACTGAGTTCCATACATACAGGAGACTAAATATTTATCTTTTATTATATAATTTCTTTGCTAGCCTCAAAGCTCTTGTTTGAGTATGGACTGGACTAATTGTGAAATGCACTAGACTTGATTGTGAAATTGTGGTATGGTTGTCTGCCATTATGGCTTCTCACTGCTTCATCAGCTGGATTATCCTATTCTTTGTCCTCAGCTGCCAAATGCTGCATTCAGTTTTATGGAGTAATTACAGTCAGTATGCCACAGTTATGTTATGCAGATTGAAAATTACCATAAATATGGCACCCATTCTAACTATTGCATATTATAATGCATGAAGGTATGCAATTAGCTAGCAAAACTGGACAAACATAAGCTGAGTTATATGCTATGTTTGCTAATATGTTGAGTTATATGGTTCTTATTCTTCATTTAGAGGAATCTACACTGACATGAACAGACAGGACTCTAGGGACTATATGGCATCTTCAACAGGCAGGCATATTGTATGATGTCTCTCTTTGAAATGTACACTGTAGGCCATGACCATACCACCAATGGTACCATTGTCATGGGGACTACCTGCTATATGATGGGAGACACATCTTATAGATATTCTCTCAATTACATTTCAGGGCAAATGTTTTATCCAATGACATTCTCCTAAATATAAATAATAACAATCTTACTGGGGCAATTTTTTTTATAGACTTTACCAAAGTTTTAACTTGGTCGACCAAAAATACTTCTACATTCATTCACAACAACAACAATGTAACCCTTAATGCTTTGCAGCCATAGGTGTTGGTACCATAGGGTGTTGGTGGGGGTGGGGTAAGGGGAAGAGAAACCCCCTTTTAACAACTGCCCAATATGCCCCGAAACTGTTTCCAGAATAATGATTACATGGAAACATTCATATTGGCATTTCTAAGGTAACAGCAAGGTCAAACTGACAGAAATAAAATATGGCATTGAGTAATAAATCATCTTTTTCTGTCTACCTGAGCTAAAGTTTTCCATGGAAAAGCCTACATGAGTGTGTTTTGAGGCATACAGATCAACGTCTTTCATCAAGAATTTTGGGCAAAGCCAAAAATAACAGGTGAATGAAGGCTCAAACCCTGAGACAATTTTTAAACCTTGCGTATTCATTTAAAATTTCAGTACTACAGATTTTGCATCAGTGTGCATTTTCTAATTACTAGAAGTATGCAACTTTAATGTATGGCTTTAGTGACTGAATAATTCTCTGCATGCCTCTCAAGTTTTGGTTAAGAATTCTGGACAAAGCCAAAAATGATGGATGGATAAATGGCCAAAATCAGGGGCTTATTTTAAATATTGCTCTTACAAATGTAGAAAGCAGCTAGAATAACAGGTTTTGCATTAACATTCATTTCTTCAAGGATATGAAGTCTCAGACATTAATGGCTCATTATTCAATGAACAGAATCTTCAATGGTTTGCCAGAAAAATCACACATTTAATGAAGAACAGAGCAAAAATATGAGGGAAAAATCTGGACATTCTCTGAAATTCTGGGCAGTTGATAGGTATGATCCTGAGTGAGTTACCAGAAAATCAAACATTTTACAAGGGGCAGGGCAAAAATATGAGGCAAAATCTGGAATGTTCTGCAAAATTCTGAACAGTTTATTTATTGACTGGTGTTTGTTTGCCAGGTAAGTGAGCTGATCATTTAGCCTTTTAGCCACCACCCAAGGTCAGCAGCAGTAAAGATAATGTATACAGGTACAATAAGACATTACATTCCTGCATAAAATTAAGAGGTATATTTAATTTCGATAAGTTGGTGCAGACGTGCATCTCTGTTGCCTTTCACCCATTAAAAGCCAGAGTAAAGTTTTGGATACCCATCCGATCATATGTTTATTTTAAAGTAAGATAGTGAATCACACTGCTTAACATGTAGGGGAGGGGAAGTTTATTCCAAAGGTTTGGGAAGTACTGCCTTATACGCATGCATCTACACTGTGCAGTATTTATATGATGGTTAAGATTTATGTCCCTGGTTCTAGTACTGGTGGCGATATTAGACTTGTAGAGAAAGGGTAGGTCCAGGAATACTGGGTCAGCACTGATCCCTGAAGTGCACCACTGGTCCCTTTCATACTTAGTGATGAGGCATCTGCAACTTGCACTGTGTGGGCTCTGTCTTTCAGTCAGTTTGCTATCCATCTTAAGGAATATGGGGTTGATTTTTAAAGCACTTAGCTTTTGTGTGATGACAGCATGAGGAATGGTGTTGAAGTCCTTCTCCATTTTAAGATGCAACCACATACACTTATGGCAACCATCTAGAACCTCTGTAATCTTTTTGAATAAGTTTATTAGGCTAAATAGACATCATATACTCTTCACAAAGCAAAATTGTTGGGAGGTCTTTTCAAAAATAGTCTTGATATAACAGTTTATGGGGTTAGTTATAAGACACCCACCACATGGTCTTGCAGATAAGGCTTGTACACAGTTGTAAGGCCACTCTTATGAGGGGGCACCATCAGTGCAGTATGTAATTCATCAGAGACAAAGCCAGTAACTACACTAAACAGTTTGAGAGGTGAGTCTGCAAGGATGCGCTTAACACTACTATGCAACTAGTTATATATCTTTTGGGCAAGAAAGCATCTCATTTTCTCTTTCCAGAGTGCAGAACAGCTATCAGGAAAGGAGTTATCCTTGTAGAGCTAGAGTATGACCTACCAATAGTATTAGTCATTGTTTAAAAGGACCACACAGTTCTATAAACTGTTGACAATCAAATCTGCCATTTCATTAACCTGTTCCACAGAACAAAACATCACTGAGTCAGACTACAAAAGGCAAAATGGCTACCTGTTCAAAAATATGCAAGACTATTACTGTAATGACTTATTTTCATATTTCAAAAAAGCTCCCTTTTATTTTTCTCAGATTCAGTATCTCCACCAGTACTGGACCCAGGAATGTAAATCTCCACAAATAAACAAATAAAACAAGGTGGAGGAACAGGTTTATAACCCAGCGTCTCTCAAACCTCTGGAGTAAACCTTTCCCATATGTTATGCAATGCATTTCACTATTTCCGTTTAAATATAACCTATATAACTGGATGGGTAGCCACAAATTTACTCTGTGATTAACTGGTATGGCCTTCCTGCAGAAAGGTAGTACAGTGTAAGGGAGGGCACGGGCAAGACATGACTGGTTATGAGAGTAAGTGGCCCAGGAATATCTATGAATATCTGAACCTGTGAATTGTCTATTACATCTTTAACATACAACCAGAGGTCCATACCATTCACAGGTCCAGCCCTACAAGCGCCAGGGACCAACTTCCATTGTATCAACTATAGCAACCCTCACCTTGTTTTTCAATCTTGGAATCATTCCAAGCACACTTAAAAGAAAATATTTATACAACAAATTCTGTCTACAACTTAAAAAGTACTTAATGAAAGAAGGCAAATACTGGTGATCTTCCACACCAAGAGATCTTATGAACAAAAACACCATTTTGTACTTTTATTACCCTGGAAATGTCACCCTCGTGCTTTGTCATCTGTACTGCAGTCAGTTCTTCCTCTCTTTTTACCTTGCCTGTTCACTGTTTACATGTTCACCCTCCTTCTTTACTTTTCTTCTCTCTCACTCTCTCTTCTTACCTATCCTTTTACCTTTCTGACTTCATGTTTTTCAGATCTATCACTTTTTAAACCCTTCCTTACATTTTACTAATCTAGTCACATTAGAGGCTGACAATCCTATTTTTCTTATCCTTTTTTGCAAATAATACAAAAGGTGCATAACATAATCATTACTGTAAGATATTTGTTTGTGTACAAAGCTTAATTAAACATTTTTGTTTTCTGTATGTTCACTAGGATTTGTTTGTGTCATTATGCTTGAAAGTAGCCTGTGCTAGTCTGAACAAGGTCCATTTGGATCTGTGTTCATGCCAAGTTAACAAATTGTAAATACAGAATACATAAATTATTAAACTATTTTAAAGAAATATCCATGGTAAATAATACAAAATCATACTAGCTCATGAAAAGAACTTTTGTGAGAATAAATTAACTGTTTTGTTCATTCTGTAAGCTTTCTACTTGAAGTTGTTAGCTAGTGTTCCACATTTTGCTAATTTGCTCCATACTGTAAGATGGTGTTCCATATCTGAAAGACAGAAGGATGAGAGCTATGGCATATCATGCTAGGTAACCTACTTGGCAGAGGTCAGAATGAGACATTGTATAAGGACCAGAACTGCAATCCTTATGGAGTAGCAAGTAACTATCTTGACAGAATAAGTATGCACATTTAAGTAAGCACATGCCAAAGGCCCAACATTTCCAGACATAATTTGTCACCTGTGAGGAATAAGAGTAGGACTTGATCCAGAAAACCATGAGCTCTGTCTGGCTAACCATCTTCTGTTTCTATCTGCCACCAGAGAGGAACAGATGAACAAGTCTAGTCATAGGATTGCTGATGGACAGCCATCAGTAGGGAAAAATAGACAAAATTAACAGAAACACAAAGATCCAGCCCCATGGCACAGAGCTCTACAACACTGACTGTATCCCAGATGATCTGTGGTCAACTAGCAGCCAACACTGGCTTGTCCATCCTGGTGGAAGGGAGGCCGCCTAAACTAGCTGCAATAGTAACATTAATAGACTGGCATTCTTCTTGCTAAAATGGTATACTACTTGGTTGAGAGGTTACACATGTACAGAAACACAAAACACCTTCCAAAGGCAGCCATTATGGAGCCTTTGAGGCAGACATGGGGTGCTGGGTCTTAGGATACAGTCCCTGGCAGCACTATGATGCTGAACCAGCATCCTTGATCTCCTCACCATGCCAGGCTATGAGTATGGTTGAGCTCAGAGGAGGTTACAGCAGGTCCTGTAGACCTGCTGAGTAAAGACTGGACCTGGTGGCAACTCGTTATCAACTGTTGGGGAATAGCAAATTGAGACAGAGGAAGAAAAAAATAACAGGAACCTGCTCATGGATTATTAGAGTACATTGGTGGTATCTTTGTCATCTAAAAACTTCCTATGGCTGCTGTCACTACCTTGGATTTTAGTAATATTGTGCTACCATGACTTATTCACAGAGATGATAAAGCTTTTTTGTAGCTGCACAGTAGTAGCCCAGTTACTCATGGATGGAAAGCACTGCATACTGTAGCTGAACAGACCATCTGTGCTGTTAGGCTTCCAGCCCTAATCATCATGCTGGGGGCAGTGGTATAAGCTTTATGGATACTGCTGTCATCCACGTTACTATAAAAGTAGTCTGGTTCATGATAATAGGGCTTCTTCTATCAGTAACATTGCTACCCTGTGCTCTGTATTTAACAGCTTGATACACATGTTTACCCCTGCAAATGTTTTCCAATAATACTCTTTATCTTTTACAAGTTGCCGAGGATGAAAGGAACTATACTTGCAGCCAACCAATGCAGGTACTGAAACATGTTTTGAGCAGAAAGCCAGTCTATTAAAGAATCCACATTCTCACTCACACACTACTCAGTCACTAATGGGAAATTTGGAGAAAGATAACACACCTACCCAATGTTTTTGAGACATGGGAGTAAATCAAAGCAATTGAGGAATACATATGTAGAGATTCCTGAATCATGCACAAGCTCAGTTGCAGGGAGCTAGCTCATACAATGTTCATTTGCATCTGCTTTATAGGAAATTGCAGTGATGTAGACTTTACTTGTATGGACTAATGATTATCCTCCGGATTCACGAATCCTCCGTGTAAGACTAAATAAGTCATACTTGGAGGCTGCAGTTGAACAGTATGACATCAGCGTGCCATGAATATTCATGAGGGCACGCTGACTCAACCCCAAGTCCAACACGGACCATGCAGGCAAGTAGGGGGCATGTCCACTGCCAAGCAGTGTAAAGGTCTACGCCCCTGCAAGTGTGTGAAAATACAAAATGTCAACACACAAGAGTGAGTCCGCTCAAATGTCCATGTACCCAACACCACACTCCCTGACATTGTAAACCCCCATAACAGTTATAAAAAGTAAAACATTAATTATGTTTTTCTTATTCCCAATATAGCTGCCTGTATTTGCGTGTGTGTGCGCGGGTGTGCCCATTGCTTAGCTGCAGTTAGCAATCACGACATGGAAGAGCATAATAAGAAATGTTCATGCAAACTATGTCAAATAGTAATAGCGTAGTGGTAGAGTGTTCGCACAAAAAGGAGGTGCTCACGGTTTGAGTCCCACCACTCCCCTTCCAATTTTATGTTCCAAATTAGTATATGAAATAATTCCTGACCTATATGATTAAACTTTTACTAAAAAAAATTCAAATGGCATACGTATCAGTGAAAAAAATGTATATTTATAAAGGAACCTGACATATAATTGCCCGAAGTTAAACAACGCTTAACCCAGCGCAATATAGTTGCCCGTAGCTAACTCGCACTTTACCCAGCGCAATGTAGTTGCCCATAGCTAAATGGCGCTTTACCCAGTGCAAAATTGTTGCCCATAGCTAAATAGCACTTTACCCAGTGCAATCGGTTTGTGCGGAGGTGCGCAGCATGCCAACCAGAGCACCGTCGGGCAACGTGGAGCAACGTAGAGCAAAGTTGCTTAAACACAGCCACGCCCCCTAACCTGTCTGGACAGTAGTAAAATAAAAAGCAATGATAAGATTTGAACCCAGGACACTGTGCACCATAATCAAAGTACTGAACCACTAAGCCACAACAGCTTAGGATAAGCATCTACTGTTAACATATATATAGTAATAAATGTTAGATTAACAATTGTTAAGCAGGTCTGCAGTCAGCCGAGAATATTCAAAAATGGCCAATCACAGAAAAGTGCGGGAAATGAGGCATATTTAAGCTGCATAGGTGGGAATACCCATCATAACTGATTGTAGCTCCCATCTGCAGTTAGAATGTCTGGTGCTGGAGAGGGTACATGCTTTCAAGCGCAACGTTGGGGCATCGAGGAGTCAAGATACATGGGTTGGCTCCTAGTCCATCGGCATGAGACTCGACTCCTGCAGGGCCAGTTCCAAGGAACGGAGTATAAGGCAGAGGCTTGGAGCCAGTTGGCTCATGAACTCACCAGTGCCACAGGCATCCCTTGGACTGATGAGCAGGTCCATCACCACCATGCAGACCTGAAGAGGTGGAAGCAGGACCTTCTGAACCAGTGGATCCAGGAGGCCCGTCAAATGTGTGATGCCCCACTACTAAGTAGGTAGCCATGGAATGCAGTATGTAAGACAAGCTAATATAGTCTAAATAATGGATAGGTATGTCTCAATATCCCTTTATTTACTCCACAGCTGCAGATGCTTGTGCTATGAATCAGCAAGCCTAAGCAGATAGGCTGCTAAGGCTGCACCACCAGGCAGGTTAGTAATTATTCTGCATGTATTGTTACATGATATATGTGAGTGAGCATGACAAAAGTGTTTCAGCCCAATAATACAGCAATAAAATGTCCTGAATAAATCTTCTGCGTGTACTGTTATATAACAAACGTCAGTGAGCAAGAAATAGAGTGTACTAACCCACCAATCAAGGTAAAAGAAGTCTGGAATACTATCCCTGCATGTACTGTCATAACATATAAGTGAGCAGGCCTGAAAATGAGTGTTGTAACCTATCAAGAAAGGTATAATATGTCCTGAATATGTCTTCCGTATGCACTGTAATAACAAGTAAAAGAGAGAGCCTGTAGAAAAGAGTGTTCAATGTAATTAATAAAGGTATAAAACGTGTGTCACTTACTTTGAAATGTTGTTGTACTCTTGCAATAAAAATAGTACTGTTGTATTAGGTGCTGTCAACCCACAGTTGTGCAGTCCCATAGGAAGTGGATGAAAGAAGTGGCAGTAGCTGTGAAGCATAAAACATTCATTCCCTGAATAAATCCTCTGCATGTACTGTTACATATCATAAGTCAGATAGCCAGGAATAGAGTGTAGGAACCCATGAATAAAGTAAATACATGTCTGGAATACTATCTCTGCATGCACTGCCATAGAGAAAAAGTGAGTGAGCCTGAAAAACAGTCTTGTAACCTATCAATAAAGGTATAATATGTCCTGAATAGGTCTACTGTATGCAGTGTAATGTCAAATAAAGGAGAGAGCCTGTAGAAAAGAGTTTTAATGTAAATAAGAAAGGTATAATACTTGCAGTGTGTATGTGCCAGTTACTCAGAAATGTTGTTGTACCCTTGCAGTGAAGAAATGTTACTGTTGTATTAAGTGCTGACAACCTCCAGTAGTGCAGTCCCATATAAAGTGGATGAAGGAAGTGCCAGTAGCTGTGAAGTATGTAACAGTCCTCAACAGTTGTGAAATGGCTGACATGCATAGGTAAATCTGGCACATGAGTAGCCTGTCAAGATGTTCCCCAGAAATGTTAGTGTGCTACCTGAAAAGTAGGGTTGTGTAGAAAACAAGTGAAAAAGGCATGTGAACACATCCAGATGTGCAGATACATAAACAAGTAAATTTAATACAAGTATGTAGCAGTAACATCTGCATCTTGGACTGTTACTATCTCAGATATAGGTCAGGTATATAATGAAAGTAGCCAAACCCATAACGCAATCAAATGCATGTTGCCTAGTGTAATAATACATGTAGGGGATATACACCTGCAGTCAATAGGAATGTAGTGTACAGTTAAAGTACTAATAAGATGTTAATGGAGGTTTCTTTTTATACCCTACTCCATGTGCATAAACAATGCAATTCCACACCTCAATGGTTATGTCTAATCATATAACATTTGTTGGGACATATGTCCTATTGTTATATAAAATCTGCATTTACTTTGATGCATGTCCCGTTAAAACACCACAATCTTGGTGGCCTGTTGCCACCAATCATCCCTGCATGCTGTTGTAATGTCCACTGTTGTTGAATACATGCATGTGTTATGCTTGCTGTTTAACTGTTGTAACCCTGGTGTGTTGGGTTAATGGGAATATTACTGCATGCTGTTACAACTAACTTGGAATGCTGTTGTCTATGTTGTAATTAAATACACCTAATCACAAAACATATGGGAAGGCCGGTCCTAGCGGACCCACCTGTCCCTCCTAGGCTGGCAGTTGCACCTGGCACCAGCAGGTCTGGTGCCCAGCCTGGGCCACCCTCTTCCGTTGGTCATGTGCCACCTTCGGGTGGAAGCACTGCAGGGGATGGGGCTTGCCCCCCCCTGCAAGCATGGGTGGAGAAGGGCCTCCTGTCACCCTCTGAAGGGTCCAGGTTGTGGTGCATAGGGAGATCCAGCGTTTAGTCACTGATCCCCTATGCCAGCTCGAGGCGAGAGTGGCACGACTCGCGGGTGAGCCTGCCCACCTACGCAGCCCCCAGCATAGCAACCCTCGGGTCTTTGAAGGTCCAGTGGTGACTGCCCATGGGTGGGGATCTCAGTCCCACTGTTACCATCTGTGTGCTCATGGGCTTGCGATTTCCAAACATCCGTCCCCGTCAATTGTGTTCACCCACCCCATGTGTCATACTCTGCCCCTGTATGTGTCTTGTTTGTCTTGTCTGTTTACCTACCCAACCTACCTCCCCAAATATACCTACTTCCTCTACCCCACTTTCCACTCTCCCCTGAAAAAAAAGGGCAATCTGTACCCACAAAAACATTATGCCCCATACATAGCTGCCCATTTCATACACATGTCCATTGGACATGTAAACTGATAATTATAATTGGCAGTACAACAAACTTTGTTGTCCTCACCCCTCTCTCAGGGGTGGAAGGTTTCAAATTTCACTTCAAATTTGCAACATATGCACAGCTGTTGCTGGTAAAGAAATGGGCAGCTATGGACCTTTCCTACACTCATCCTGCACATCCCGAGCTTGTTTTCCTACTGTCTTTCCCTCTTTGTGCCCCCTTTTTCACCACTTTCCTATCTCCCAATTTTCTTTTCTTTCAAAGAAATTAGCACGGGGTTAGTGGGAGTAAACACTTTTAAGCAGTAGTAAGCAGGTTTAAGCGAGTGTGCGCATGTGTGCTCTTAGCTAAGCATCACACAAACCCCCGCAAACCCGCTTACAACTGCTTAAAAGTGCCTTAGTCACTCTAAGTCAGGGCCCTTTTTCTGCTCAGCAGCAAAATAAAATACCGTTGTCAGTCTCGAACATCAGACCTTGGACACATAAGACTGCATGAAATACCACTAAGCCACAACAGATATACAATAACTTGGTGCTGCAAAAAATAAATCATGCATTACAATGAGTGAATGTAAAGGAAAAACAGGAAGGCCATAACACAAAGCCTGTTCTGTGGATCTTTACCAGCAATTGTTGTGGGATTGCGTTACATGAGTGTGATGTGAGAATCAGCCAATCAAGCAGAAAATAATGTTGCAGAGGCACTTTACAACCCCCACACAGTATCATAGCAGCACAAATACTGGCATATCTGAGTAGGGCAGAGGCCATACCTCCTAACTCAGTCAACTTTCCAGGGATGTCCCTGAGTGTGAAACATATTTTAGCTGTGTCCCTCAGAATCCCTCAGAAAAGTACCGATGTCAGTCAGAATGGTGGGCTATTACACAATGAATACTGACAATAATAACAGTAGACACCGCTTATATGTCATGAAAGGAGTACTAATCCATATGCACTGCTTCACTGAAGTATACACCTACTGTTCCTATTATGTGTAAGGTGTACCTCATTTTCAGCTACCTATCCATGATACCATGCAAAGATGTATCTGACTGTTCCATAGGCCCTGCAGAGGCCCAAACACACAGGCATATAGGCTATACTGCTGTTACACACTCTGAAAATAGCTTTCTTAGGACCTCCCCAAGCATACCCTTATGTAGGAGTATAGCACAGAAATACCAATGGATGTAGCCATGTACTGGTAGCAACTGACTGTAACATGCCATTGTAATAGTGCTAAAAACACCTGTGAGTTGCACAGACAAAGAATGACAGTGTAACCTCTGGCTACCATTTGGGTAGGTTCACAGGTGGGAACTATGCAGACAAACAACCTGCCCTGATAAACCCACAGGTACACACCAATCCTGCAAGTCCAGTAAGATAATATTCACAAATTAATGCATAATGCTCTCAGTATGTAAGCCCCCCCCAATTAAAAGATACTTGTGCGTTTAGGGTCTACCAAGTGTGTAGGTAGACATACTCAGTACAGGAATTGTCCAGTTGTCCTGCGAACCATGTGGTAATGTCAACAGTAAAAAACATAAACCCTGCAGAAGTCAGTAGATTAATATTCCCAGTATAGTCACATAAATGTTGTGTAAGCATTTGTAGTGGTGAGTAAAACTCTACACTGATAGCTCAGTATTGGAAGTGGCAAAAGTCAGGTGTGAGTACAACATGTACATCACTGTCTACACCTCTAGCTTCATTTATAAGACATATACCAACCTTCTGACTTACACAACAGTCTCCACAGCATACAAGCATGGGCCCCACTCTGGATATCTGAAAGGGCTACACCTACATACTTTAGCAATTTATAGCATTGGGTTGCTTTGACAGTGAGTACTGCAATTACCACTCAGCAGGCTGTATGGATTTACCAAATGCTGGGCAACAACTGGTGCAGAGGGCATCAAATGCACATGTGCAGATACCTATAAAAGCAGATAGTACTTGCTATCCCCACATGCATTCATTACATTGCAAGTTCAACATAGTGAACAATGCCAAGCAGGAAAAAAAAAAAAAAACAGTACGTTTCAGTACCAAAAAAAAAAAAAACATACACAGACAGACCCGGAAGGGACATACAGGTATGTAGCAGTTTGTAGTTACTGGCAGGTAGTAGATGGTTATGGTTAGTACTGTTGATCCTCTGATACATGCATATGTGGCAGCAGTAGGTATGTATGCACTGATGCCATGCATAAGTATTGCCATGGAGAAATTGTTGGGTAGCTGTGTGCAGTGGGACATAAGTGTGACAGTTGTAGCTCAGCAGTACATGTCAAACATCTGAACATGTTATCTATTGTCTGTACAGTACTGCGTTTAATCGCAGTTTTGGGGAGTATTGCAAACACCTAGATAAACTTGGATGTCACAGAGTAAGACATGCATGATAATCACATAATGTGTAGCTTAGCATTGGCAACCGCTGTAGCAGGCTGGTATAGTAATGTATCATTTGCAGCTATGTATACCCTTGTACTATTACTATATGCACACATGTGACAACTGTCCGTGTTGTAGCAAGGCCAAACAGGTCATCCGTGAGGTGTATGGACTTACAACAGTGTTAACCTTGTGTCTGTATGGCACACACATATGTTGAGATAGATGTGTGTCTGATTTATGAGCATCTGAACATGTGCATAGAGCAAGGGACATACTGCAACTGTTTGTGAAGGACGGACATTTATATGTTGGTACAGGTTATTATGTGCATATATATATGTAGGTTGTAGTGTGTGTCAAACAAGACAGCATACAGTGCTGGCATATGACATGTGTTGTTCAAATGTCATGGGTATGCTTTGTTAGGTATATAGTCTCCCAGATATGCAGTCCTGCTAAACATATATGGGCTGAGAACACCTTCCTTGCATTCGCACAAGACTGTGCAATATCATTACATAACTGTATCCCCCTCAACCTTAGCATTATTGATATTCCCACCATGAAAGGTGGACTGTATATGTGCTGATATGCATATCAATGTGTACACCAGTGGATGTTGAAATGTACGCTCCAGCTGAATGTTGTACATGTATTGCCATCCCTGTTGTTAAAAGCCCTGTACCCATGAACTAACACATAGGTGGTAGTGTACTCAACACCGAATTTGTCATAAGAGACTACGGGGCACAGGTGGACAGTAGTGTCCCTAATGATGATCACTGTGCCACACTAGTCATGTAAACCTAGTACAATCCACATGTCATCAGGAAATGTGTGTCATCCATGGAAACAGAGGTCAGGGTTCCACTCCACTCATCAGTCATAACACCCATCATAGAGTACAATGTCCCTGTTGGTATGTACCTCAGAAGACATACACAGCAACAGTAAATGTCAGACACATACCTCACAAAGAGTATTACCAGATTCCAACAGATGCCATGCTGACTGTCTTACCAAACCGCAGCTACACTGTGTCGCATACCGCCTACCCAGAGGCTACCCCTGCCCAACATACAAAGCTATGGAAAACCCACAGGTGTTGGACGTGCTCCATGTAAACAGATGGAACACCAGACAAGATACACACTCTACTGATCAACACCTTGTAATGTAAAAAGCAGAACATGCTTGACTGGCACATCATCATCACAGACACATACCATACTGTGGAACCAACCACCTATCAACAGCATATGAAGGTCCTCATTAGCAGCTGCCATCAATAACCATGATGATTGCATGTGAGATAGGAAACACAACCCGGTAATCACCCCTGTGGCTCTGCATGACAGGGGCACAGGAACCTACATTACATGTGTGTTGTAGTGCAGGGTACCATATGTCTATGCTTCCATAGGCCCTATGGATAACAGCCTATCAGCTACCTAGGACACGATACACACATGCATGTACCTGTTGCAACACATGCTATGTGTGGTTGACTGTGTGTGATGGAGAATGTGTATGTGAATGTGTCAATGATGTGTATATGTGTGATAGCCTAGTGGGAGTCTGTGTATACCATGGTATGTAGTGTTGTAGCTCTAATCCCATCAAAAGGTCTGTATGCTATTGCCAGGCATGAAAATCACTATGGCATAAGTTGTGACATAGTCCCATGTTGTCGAATGGAGTGTGCCTTTGTAGGCTAAAGCAGTACATGTATACTTAATGATTGTTAACACTAGTGAATACAAGTCACGTATGGACTGTAGTACTACCTGAAGCTGTATGCCTCAACTGCACAGTATGGTTTATATCCACATGGCTTGGTAACACACTTTTGTTTGTTACCTGTAGTCCTCACACATCACATACCTCAGGCATGAGGTTATGTATGTGCTGACACACAGTAATGTATGGTACACAGGTAACTGTAATCTGGGTTGCCATACCCTAGTGTCTTGTAGGTATGTCTGATGTGTGTGTGGGTATGCCTGTAACATGTCCTCGGTGGTATATGTGTCACAGGATATAGGTGCGTATCTAGCAACATGTATAGTGTAGTACAACAGTATGCCACCTATAGTGGTGAATGTGCACATATGTTACTGAGGGATTTGCTATCAACAAGTAGTGTGGTGTACTGCTAGTACCGTAACCATACTGTACATAGATTTAAATAGATGACAAATGTCTGTATGCATTAGCTTCATATACACCTCCTGTGGCTAGGTGTTGCATTGTGTCACATACAGTGTGCCATGTACTGTTGTATAGTCCTGCATACTGGTTTCACTTTGTGGCTGTGTAGAACATGGTTTGGTATGTAGCATGTGCCAGGCACTGTCAGGCAGTTGTGGTCTTAGCAGTCATATGTGTTATTAAAAGTGTGTATCTGCTGACAGCCAATAAGTTGGTATATATGGCATTTCAATGATGTCTGTACATTAGAATGCTGAGTGTGCAACATGGATTTTTCACAATTACTGTTTAATTGTTTTACAGGGTTATGGCACACAAAAGAAAGCCATCCTATACCCCTGAGGAGGAGGACGTTATCAGAGATGCACTCATCCAACATTATAATCTACTGTTTTCAAGATCCTGCCAGGACCAGCATGGTAGCACTGCACTGTGGCAGGATGTTGTCCGTTGGGTGAATGATGTAGGCATGCATAAACAGACTTATGAGCAGGTATGCCATCACTGCAGTGATTTAATCAGACATGTCTGGCAGCATGCCTCCGATGTCCACAGACAACAGCTTGCCACAGGTGGTGGTGCTTCCACACATCCCCCCCTCACCAGAGTGAAAGAGCTGCTCCTCAGCATGGTGGCTCCTGGCCGACCAGTACAACACATCTGTGTCATCATGGAGGCTGGAGTCACCCAGCACAGCGACAATGAACGTGCAGGTAACATGGCTTATCTGTAGACCACTGTTATCCAAAGTGTTATAATATGCATTAATCAGATGTGTACTGTGTATGCAGAATATGTGGAGCCTGGTGTCATGCAATACTGATAATTCGGGACATTATCTGTATGCCTCTGACTGTCACCCCATGTACTACTGTATAATTGCAGACTCAATGAGCTATACAAGGATAGGAGGAGGCTACTACATTATAGAGCACAATCACAATCAGGAAGGCATCTCTGATCAGTACTATGGTATAGCTATGATCACTTGTTGATTCATCTAAGGCCCACTTCTAACGGACACTTGCAACAGACACTATGGACAATCACAAGTCCTTATTTAGTTATGTCAGGGACCTGGGTGGGAACTCACAGATATGCTGTGAGTTACTGCATAATTACAAATGATACAGTGAACCCACTGACATTGCGAACATCCTGGACAACAGGTTCAGTGGGAATGTTTCCCCACCATCCCCCCCTGCAGTGCACAAGTCCATCACAACATGGTGTGGCCTCCCTGACATCACAGATGAACAGGTGTGTGCTGCCCTCTCCATAGCAGACAACACAGTATCAGTGGGACCAGATGGTGTCCCGGACTGCGGCTTACACGAGATTCATGACGAACTTCACACTCACATTATGTCACTGTTCAGTATCAGAGTTACTACAGGATATGAACCCATGGAATGGTGTACAGCTACGGTGTACCCGCTCCACAGTGCTGGTGCCACAAGGGACCCTGGACATTATCACAATATATGCCTAACTATCCTGGTCTGCTAAGCTATGGAGTGTATCATCATGGAACACATACACATAGGCATTGTGAACCTACAGACACTGGATCCTACACAATTTGGGTTTGTTGTTGGCAGTTCTTGCCTCTTGCACCGGCTTGATGCCTTTAAACAGTTAACAGGTCCATAGACGTACAGAGGGTTGTCCACACAGCCTACCTGGAGCTCGCACACCAGTTCAACACAATACCCAACGTGGCCTTTATACATTATATTACTGGATTCAATATCTACACATATGTCACAAGATGGATTGCAAACTGGATCTTGGATAGTACACACATGGTCAGTATTGCAGGTGCCATGTCTGACTATACATCAGTTACACGTGGCATCCCACAGGGCTCAGTCCTGGGACTTCTCTTGTTCTGTATATATTTCTGAGATGTACTGGCTAACACAGGAGGAATATGGCTGACCATGTTTGCAGATGACTGCAAACTGTGTGCTATAATCGACTCCACAGCTGGCACATGCATCCTCAGAAAAGGTCTCACAGAGATGGATGACTGGTGCTAGAGCCATGGCCTACAGCTACCTTCCTTTAGATGCACAGTCATCACCTTTGGTAGTAACATCGTGCCCACACATTACCACATAGGTGATGATACATCACGTACAGTGTGTGTGATTTGTTATTTGGGGACATGAATACTTAGTACTCTCACCTTTGACATTCACATTGCCAATATTGTTGGACACACCTTCTATTTAGCCCACATTATCCTATAGGGTTTTACATCCAGATCAGGTGGGGTCATTGTGACCCTATACTCATCAGGCACATGCTTGGATACAATGCCCCATTTCGGATGTACCTTACCCAACACCTGCAGCAACTGGAATGTACACCAATGTACATAATCAAGTGGATCTAGGGACTCACACAGATGGTATGCACAGTTTGGCTATGGTGACCCCATCTCTCCTCAGTTGTTTACTGCCAACTTGGATGTAGTCTGTGCCTTTTTTTTGAAGCCATGTCCATCACAGCATTGATGGACAGGCTCCACATGAGGATATCAAAGTCCGTTACAGCTACATGCTCCAAGGACAGATACATCAGCAATGATGTTAATAGGAAATGCTGGAGGGGCAGATTCCCATCACAGAGGCTACACTCACTCGGGAATGTGATCACAGTCCCACATACACACAGACCCATGCTGACCACCTACAGGTGACATCTTCACAGGTGGATGGATGATCGTATGTTTAGCCCTGGGATATGTTATGGGTCCCTACTAGACAGAGGCAGAATGAAATGAACATATGTGAGATATCTTGTGCGACCTACTATTCACAGGCACAGTCTACTGATCTAGCAGGGTTGCAAAATACAAACACACTGTGGCTAGGCTTCTACATACCCTAGGGCAGATAGCCTAGTGTCAACCTCTGAACCTATGCTAATGTTCGGGATGCACATTGTTCAGTGATGGTACTGATTGCAGGTTTTGTTTCTTCTTTGCTTTACCACTTTCTATGAACAACCTAGGCATCTGCATAACATATTTGATTGTGACAGGATTTCACTATATTATATATGTGTCTGTTGTCATATCACTGTGTGCACATGGCGGATTGGTGAATAGTGCGAGGTTCCTGGGTTGACACATGCAACTGACGGATATGTGTGGCCCACTGCTGTACTCAAACTTGCCCTAAGTGTGTGAGCATGCCCAGTTCAGACTTTCAGTGTTTTGTTGCCTGACATTTGTCTCATATATTCAAGTGTGTGAGCATGCCCAGTGTGACCTTGCAGTATGTTGCTGTCTGAGGTCCACTACATTTGTTGATGTGTGTGAACATTACCAATATTAACATTTATACTATATGTGTGTTGAATATCAGGTTCTATTATTACTGCAGGCCTCACCTTTGTGTATTAACTCGACAGGGATTATGCTATGCCTGCAAAATTTCCATGAAATACTTAGCATTGACTTATCAACATTTTTTCATACAAGCTGACCATTGACATACTGTCATGGTTTAGTGGTTCTGTACTATGACTATAGTGCACTGTATCCTGGGTTCGAGGACTGTCACTGCTTCATATTTCATACATGCCAGAACAGACTGCTTCAAGAAACGTGAAGCAAATATGAACATGCTAACCTGCTTTTGCTGAACTATGCCCACATTTGACCAGACTTGCACACCATTGCTCAGTGTTGACCAACATTGCTGAACAGTGCACAATATTGCTCAACATTTCCTGTAGTTGTGCTACTTAGTGTGTGCAATTTTGTTTACATATACTAAACAGTGGTAGTGTAAACTTAGGCATCCCTTTTACTATATGTGCGAGTCGGAGAGAGGTATCAATTCCAGGGTTCCTACTGAGCCAGTGTATATGCTATGTGTTGCCTCTTTGCCAAGGCCAAAGCATGCTGGGCACACCTCCTTCTGCCTACTGGGGCAGGCTCAGGTTATTCCTCCTCCGAGTCATGCTTTGCCTGTGATGGCCTTGGCAATGGTGGGGGGCTGTTGTGCCCGGCCCTATGCTGCTCCTGCTGCAGCTGTTTTTGCAGGATCATAGTGTGTAGCATAGCACATACCATGACTATTTGGGTACATGTAGTTGGTGAGTACTGCAAGGCTCCACCAGATGTGTCCAGGCACCGGAACCATGACTTGAGCAGCCCAAACACATGCTCAATTACATTTCGTGTTTGTGCGTGTGCCTCATTATGGCATTCCTGTTCAGGTGTGTGTGCATTTCTGATGGGTGTCATCATCCATGGCTCAAGTACATATCCAGCATCCCCCACTAGGTGACCATGAGGGATGTCACCATTGGCAAATGTCTGGTACAGCTGTGTCAGATGCCAGATATGGGAATCATGGTAGCTTCCAGGGCAGCCAGCACACACATTCATTATTATGCCTTGGGCATCACACACTACCTGGCAGTTGATGGAGGGGTAACCCTTGTGGTTATAGTAGACCCTACCCCACTCACTGGCTGGTGCTTTAATGCAAATGTGCGTGCAGTCTATTGCACCCACTACCTCAGGGTATTCCGCTATTTGTTGGAAGAGAAGCATATTGCTGGCCAATACCTCACGGGAATTGGGGAAATATACATGATCACCGACATGTGCTGACATGGCATTCAGGAACTGGTGAAATCCCCATCATATCGCCAGTTGGTCTCTGGAAGGTACCTGTTGCTAATATTCTTAGGCCAACACATACCTTGGTTTCCACTGGGATGGGTTCCCCTCTGTTGGTTCTGTGTGTGAGGTGTGGCCTGCACAGCTCAACAATTTGCTGCATGAGGTCTCTGTCCACTATGTAGCGCTCCACTATCTGCAGCTCATGTAGCCCCTGGTAGATTACCCTAGGCTTGTACACTCTTATCCATCTCCTCACTGTGGGTCGCTCAGCACCATTCACATTGTCACCACCCTCAGCATGTTGCATATGTCGCCTTATAACAGCAATGGCAGCCCCTAACATTTCTTTGTCTCAGTAAAGTTTTTTTCAATTTTCACTTCTATTAGCTTACTGCAGTGTTGCAGTGTCTCTGTGAAAAACATACTGGAAAGTTGTTTGCTGAGTTTTAAGTTCTGGGCTGGGCTGGGCTAGTGTACTGCCTGTGTAATTGCCTGATTCTGATTGTTTTCACCTGCTAGCTCTGCTAGTACTCCCTGGTTAACTTCCTACTATTTGTTGTGCTTCCTTTTCCCTTTCTGTTTCCTCAAGGGGCAGTGCCGTGCAAACAAGCGCAAACATGTGCAGACAAGCTCACACGCGCACACACATGCTTACACGGGCTACAACTTGCTAATTCCTGCTGACACACGCGCAAACAGGTGCAAACGCGCTTACACGGGTTTCAACATCCTTACACTTGCTTACTCCGGCTTTAACTTGCGCACATATGTGCACACGGGCACACACAGGCTTACTCGGTTTTACAGGCCCGCACACGTGCGCATACATGGTGCAGGAATTTCTACAAGAAACTTTGGTGTTGTTCACAGCATACACCTTCAATTTCTTGTCTTTAGCTAGGGTACCTGTTGACACACCTCTTCCAGTAATTAGTATCTGACAGCAGACACATGACACTCTACTGCAATGAGCTTCACTTCTCTCAGACATACCCGCCTTATGATGTCACCTATCTTCTACTCTGTTATACCCCTTATCCTACTCCTGCACTACACTGACTGTGCTCTTTTGCTATGTAAACTTGTGATTCACTATTCTTACCCTCATTTGCATAGGATTGCCTACTAATGCTTGGTTACAAGTCTTAGACTAAGCTTCCCCCCTTAGCAACTTCTACTCGGTAGCCATGTTGTCTTTGGACTGCCATTCCCTTGCATTGTATATTAGGGATTACTGTAAAATCCACATTACTGCATTTTAATTATTGGTTTTCTGTTTTTTGCAGTGCACCGCGTTTGTGCGGTGCTGCGCTTAAACATCGGCGATCGGGAAAAAAAAAAATTTATTTATTTTATTTTTGCATTGGTGGACATTGCCAATGAACATATTTTTGGACATTGGCATGCTTCCTTGACTGGATGCATCATTTTTTCAATCTGTCATGGCTCCGTTTTGCTATTTGCAGAAACGTACTCAGTTGTCATCGGAGTACATTTCTGCAAATAACACTACTCTTACTCGGACAGTTTAGGCTTTCCTGAATCGCAATTGTACCTCATCTGCATGCCTTTCAGCAGCAAATGAGGTAATTTGCATATCCTAGCCCTGTCCGTGTAAAAGGAGTTTTAGGAGCTCTCTTACACACCCCTGCCAGCTGTTCCTGGATCGCTCGGAAGACATGTTGGCTGCATAGATCCTTATTCTACTCTTAGATTCCGTGCAAGCCTTCGTGAATCCAGCCCTATGACTCTTCATCCTACAATTTGTAAACTGCATATTACTCACTGGTTTTACCTTTTATTTATATTTTTTTCATGTACATAAGTGTTTCTCAGTGCAGACAATGTTTCTGCGGTATTATTTGGTTTTATTTATTCAAGTTTTCATACATGTTGCTCAGTTCAAAGGATCATAGGATCATAGGTTACTAAGCTACCAGCCCCAGGGCCCTGATAAACCAATCCAAGTTCAACCCATGTTCCCAAGAGTGTCTGGTTCAAACAGACACTAAATGCCCCTGTCCAAGAGGGTCATGGGTGGAACTCCCATGGTGAATTTCCAGTTACCCATCCAATTATCCAAATTATGCTTAAATAGGGACAATGAGGGGCTTTGTTTAATATGAATAGGAAGTTTGTTCTAAAGGTGGGGCAACTTCTGAGAGGCAAATCTGTCTCTCCAGCAAGTTCTGTTGATGTCACATACCAGGTTAAGGTTCTTTGAATGAGTGAAAAATGTGCCAATTGATATGCAAATGTGCAGTACTTCCATTAAAGCTGAGTCAAAGATTGCTCTATATGCAAGGCACAGGTTGCCTCTGAGCAATCTGTATGACACACAGTAAAGTGACAATGATTTCAGTATGTCCAAATAAGACAGATTTTGAAGACCCTGTATTTTATTTGTAAGGATTATTTGTGGTCTCTCCAATTGCTGTGAGTGTTTGGAAAGGAATATAACAAAGGGAGCATTGTTCTCTATTACTGGCCTGATGAGGGAAGAGTACAGGGGGTTATAACCTTTTTTTCTCTGAAGGCAATGCCCTTAGTTATGATATGAGCAATATAAAATGCCCTTCTTACCAATATGGAGACATGGTTATCAAAGTTATGGTTGCTGTCAACCTGTGTACCCAGATCTCTTATCACTGACTGTGTGCTTAGGGTACTGCTGTTGATGTGGTAGTTTGCAGGAACATCACTCTAGATGAAGGAGATGATAATGCATTTCTTTGCATTAAGTTTAAGCCCATGACTTTGGCAACAGGCATTAGTCTGTGTAAGACCTTCTTGCAGAATGTTGACATCGCTAGGGGTTTCAATGATTGCTCCCAATTAGCAGTCATCAGCAAACTTTGTCAGCCACAGTCCTTTAGTTTTAGCCTGTATTTTGGAGAAGCAGACTCTGAACAGTAGGAGTGCCATAACCAATCCCTGTGGAACACCCCTGGTTACAGGTCTGCTGGAGGAGGTGGCATCCCATATTTTGACTGTACAAGTTCTATCAGTGAGCTGTTTTGCAACCCACCTGTCAATATATGGGTTGATACCCAGCTGAATGAGTTTATCAATGATGCCTGAGTGGGGGGGATTGTGTCAAAGGCCTTGACTAAGTGTAGGTAGGCCATATGCACATATTTTCCCTCATCTATGGCTTTGGTGACTGTCTAGAAGAAGTCCACCAAGTTTAACACTCATGATCTCCCCTTAACAAAGCCAGACAGAGTGTGGTCTAGCATTTGTAGATTTCCTATATATTTGTTAATAAGGCTCATGATGCCTCATTCCATGGTCTTGCAGATACGACTGTTCAGGCTAATGGGTCTATAGTTCCTGGGGTCCGTGGATGCACCCCCTTTGTGCAAAGGTATGACTGTAGCTGTTTTCCATTCTGCTGGGACAAAGCCAGTGCTGAGGCTGTTATTGAAAAGCATGCCCAATGGTGGAGCTAATTCCTGTTTTAACCTATGTAGAACACAGCCCAGGATGTTGTCTGGTCCCATAGATGCTGTGTTTTTGGCCTTGAAGAGGGTGTTTGAGACCTGCTCCTCAGAGATACTAGGTGGGGGACTGGTGTTAGGGATGCTTTGGGGTATATGTGGCAGGGACAGGAGAGTGAAGTTTTTACTGAGCCTTTCAGTCAGCAGGTTTGCTATATCCACATATTCTGTACATATAGTACCACTAACTATAAGTTCAGCATAAATCTGAGCCTTACCTTTGAGGTTATGGATGCAACAAAAGAACACCTTGTGGTTATCCTTAGTTAGGGAAGCTAATTTGGATTTGTGATTAACTTTGCATGACTTCACTATCTGCTTGTTTAAGTTGAGGAGGGAGGGTTTTCAGTTTTGAGACCATTCCTTTCTACCCTTAGACAGAAATTTCTTTCTCCTATTGTATAGCCTATTAATGGCAGTTGTCCAGGAAGCAGGTTTGTTTTTCCTTGGAGATCTTACTTTGTTTCTATGAGGTATAGCAGAGTCAATACAATTGTACAGGTGCTTGTATAAAGCATTGGTGTATAACTCAGCATAGGTGTCTGTTCCATTGTGGGGTGCTATAAAGCTATTTATGCTGTTGCATAAGATGTTGTAATTGGCCTTGGAGAAGTTTTTTAGTTTAGTAATTGCTAAAGTGGGGGCAGTCTTGTGTTATGGTTACTTCTAGCAAGACTGATTTGTTGTCAGATCTCACAAGGTATGGCAAAACACTGAGGGTGGTGCAAAGGTCCCTCAAGTTGGTGAGCACCAGATCCAGGTTGTTTGAGCCCATTGTGACTGTGTCAACCAGTTGGTCCAGGGCACTGGAGTTAAAGAAGTCCAGGAAACTTCTAGCGAGTGAGTTAGAACACATATAATTTATCCAGTCAATGGATGAGTAATTAAAGTCACCCAAAACCACAGTGCTTGGTTGTATCTTGATTGACTGAAGTAAATCCAAGTAGGCTGAGTGGATGTCCTGATCCATGGAGGTGGTCCTATAGCTGGCAATGACCTGAGGAGGGGGTCTTACCTACAGTCAATTGCACCTGAAGTAATTCAAGGGAATTGTGTTGTTTAACCAATCTAGAGGTGTATATATCTTTAATGACTATTGATACACCACCTCCTTTAGGTCTCACAAATTCGGTTTGTGGTGTGAATATGTGGGAGGAAATGAAACCAGGTATTGATAAGATGCTCTCCACAGTTTTAAACCAGGTCTTAGTGACTGCACAAATGTCAGCATCTTCCAAGGTGAGGACTGCCTCCAGTGAGTGCAGTTTCTGGTTTAGACTCCTAGTGTTTAGCAGCATAGCCTTCAGCTTGTTTTTAGAGGGTATTTTAATATTGGGAATTTTGTTCTTGTGACATTGTCTAAAAAAGGCACCATGGGGGTGCCAAGAGCCTTAGCCAGTAAACAAAATCCCAAGGGTGACAGATGAAGACCACTGCTGCCAAAGCATCAAGGTCTGTCAACAAAATCCTCCCAAGCTAAGAGATGCTGGATTCCCTTGAATGACACCAGAAACAAACCCAATTGTTGAAGCCAATCATTTTTTGTTTGTGTTGAGGTATCATCCTAGGTGAAGGCAAATTGCTGCTTAAGGCTAGGGACATAGATGCCTGAGGCACATAATTAGAGACCTCATTCATGTATATCTTCATATAATCCAATGAGGTATGTCTCAAGTCATTCACACCAACGTGGACTAAGACGGAGTCATAACAGTGCCTGTTGTTGAGAGACTTGAGTGCATGTGTGATGTGGTAGATCCTGGCACCTGACAGACAGCTGATAGTGACTTTTTCCTTGTCCAACCTGATGAGAGGGATATCTGTGTGTCTGACAATTTAGTCATCTATGACTAATGTTTGTTTTTGTGTTTTACCTTAGGAGCTTGATTAGTGAGGTACTGGTGTGTGATATATTATGTGTACTATGCTCTGCAGAAGATGTATTATATAAATCATGCTTGTGTTTGTGTTTGGGAGGTCTTTGATGTTTAGGTAAGCTTCTGGGAAGAACCTCCTCATATGTAGGTTTATGTGTTGTTGGTTTGATAGGTGCAGTAAGTGAGGTGTGCCTGCTGACAACCTGGCATCAACAGATGAACTGACTGGTGAGTGAGAGAGCCTGATTTCTAGGTTCTTGATATAGATGCATCTTTCACATAATGAATTTTTGTGGACTAAAAAGAGTTGGTTGTCAGTGTACATGAGGCAATTGCTACATTGTCTCATGATGCCCATGTCAACCAGTCTGGATGGAGAAACTGTGGGAAGTTGTCCATCTATAATGCTAGGTAAGTTGATGTGGTCAGAAAACAGGAAGAGGACAGGAAGGATCAGATAAATTAGAAGACAGGAAAAGTGGACAAAATATGTAGGGCTAGTGGGTAGGATCTGTGTTGGTACCTCAGGAGCTTTGCTGAATGTATCATCTGTCAGTGAGGGACAATCGAGAGAACTCACCAATGGAGCACCAGAGCACCAGCAGAGTACCAAGGGGAAAATTTTTAGGCAGAAGTGTTTGTCTATAACCACCAACGGTGTCCAGTACTACTCAGCAGTTCATGATGCACAAACAAGCACAAACCAGAAAAAATGCAGTGCTTATTTAGAAGATGAGAGCAAGCTGATTTAAACAAATTAACCAATAAAAAAGCTCAAAAGTGAGCTCTGTTCCAGCAACCTTCAATCAGATGAGTTCATAATGCACACTCCTGCCACTAGGGTGCAGGGGAACCCTCTCCAACAAAAGATGGCCTGGCTTAGTGCTCAAGTTATACAAACAGAATTAGATTCAACAGGTATGAATCTAGTTTATGCTACAGCAAATAAAGTGCAACAGTTTCAGAAAAAAAAGTTGAAATAAGCAGTAATATGGTAAAAATGCAATTCAAAATGCAATATACAGTGAAAAATTCTGCTTAAGTTTTGCACAGATCAGCAGATGCCTTGGATTGATCAGACAAATACAGCAGACAGTAGCTAGTCACCAAACTCTGTGGAGTTTTGCTAAAACAGGTGCAAATATGTGCAAATGTAGTGTTTACATAGCAAATGAGAGGAAACTGATTTAAAAAATTAGTCAATAAAAAACCCTCAAAACTGAGCCCTCTTCCAGCAACCCTTGTTCAGATGAGTTCTAACTGCACACTCCTACCTCTATGGTGCAGGGCACCTTCTCCAACAAAAACTGGCCTGGTTTAGTGACCAAGTTATACAAATAGAACTAAATTCAGCAGGCCTGAATCTAGAATGTGTTACAGCAGACAAAGTGCAATAAGTTCGGGAAAAAAAAAACAGTTCAAATAAGCAGTGATATGGTAAAAATACCATTCAAAGTGCAACATACAGTGAAAAATGTGACAAGTTTTGAAGTAATTTAATTTCACTTTTATATTATGGTATATTTTTCTTGAAGATTAAATGGTCACCTGCATTTCTAAAAAGAAAGTTCAGTTTTAATTAATATTCTCCACCACTGTTACCAAAGAAATCTAGACACACACATTAAAAAAACAGCAACAAAGCCACAATCTAGATTCAAATATTTAACACTGTCCTTTTCTGCTTCTTATTTCCAGATTCCTACTATGAATCAGATGTTCGAGGATACACTCTGTATGTAGGTAAGAACTTTAATGTACTTCTTTTATATGTATAAACATCCCTTTTGTACAGCAGAAATTAATATTAGCCTTTGAATTGCTATAGGACCAAAGAAAAGAGTCACCATCTGCCAGACACTGATCAAAGAACAGGCTTGCTTTAATACAATAAGAAGTCAAAGCTTTCATTTTAAGCTTGGGATTGTCCAACATGTTTTGTACATGACTTTCTGTTCTGGATGATTGACTTTGATGCTGCCTTTGAGATAGATTCTGCAACTGGGAACTCAGAAGTTAATCGTCTGTCACACAGAAAGTACTACATATGGTAGAATTAAACAAAACTGCATACATCCAGGCTGGATGCAATAATATTTCCATGCTCAGTTTTCCCTGGCTGGCCTTCTGTAGTTATGATTCATCTACCTTTGTTTCATAAAAAAGTACAGCAAATTTAAAGCCCAGTATCAGGAGGACGTTGTAGAGAAAATGAAAAGTCAAAATAATTATGATAATCAGAATTCATTTCATAAGACTAAAGTGCATAGTGATAAAGACAGAATTGATTCACAGAAAAATATTTTTGAAATACATTGTTATTCCAGCACAGCTTATATAGCTTTACTGGTTGTTATAAAAATAATTCTGTCCAGAAAGCAAAATGATGCTATAATGCACTTAGCATGAGTAGTACACTGAGTGCCCTAAGGGAATGGGTTCACATGTCAGTTGTATCCTAACACACTTGCAAAATCAGCCCCATATCAGCACCCTTGGGAGGCAATAAACACATTTTTAGGAAGGAGCATGAGTATAGCATAATGCTAACTCTAGATGTCAGGAAAGTGTGACACTTGCATTTCTGCTGTCCTACCTGGAAGAGAAAAATATACCACATACATGTTGCAAATATTAAAGTATGAAAAAGAGAAGGACCCACCATATGAACATGACTGTCAAAAATAGTCTTAGTTGGGGGCGTGGCTAGGATGCTGAACTGATAGCTGCACTTCATTTCAGCTCTCTTACCTCAATACAATTCCTGACAGGAATTTTACAAAATAATATTTAATTTGAAGAAATTTTTATTACTAACTTATTTCTAATAACTCTGAGCATCTATAAGAAAAATTTTATTGTCAGAACTTGAATAATTCCTGTCAAATTAATTACTGGAAAATCAGCACCAGTATCAGCTTTACAGCATGAGTCATCTAAGGAATACAGCACAAGACTCTTCTCTCAAAAAAGACCTGCAGTCTCTCATTACAAATATACAGGAACTTACAATAAAAATCGACAAGATGGACAATAAAATAGATACTTTTAAAGAAAAGTGCTCACAACAACTGGAACAGCTTCAAGAAATGTTTACACAGCAGAAAGGACAGATATCACTTATTGAACAGTCATTAAGTGACATTGACACTAGAGTCCAAATAGAAGAACAACAAACTGAATTCTTACTTCAACAGAATACATATTTACTAGAAAAGCTTGATGATATGGAAAACCGAACAAGAAGAAATAATATTAGAATATATGGTCTACCAGAAAAATCTGAAGGGGACAATATGATAAACTTTCTTACCACCTGGATACCAGATGTAACAAAAATACCTGAAGCTCTTTCATATGGTATAGAACGCATAGATCACTAGCAGCTTATGGAAATGCTTCTTCTCCGGTAAGAACAAGCCGAGATCTATAATTGTGAGACTTTTTTCTACACAAGATAAAGATCTTATATTAAGAAATGCTTGGGCAAATTCTCCCATCAAATACAATGATTCATTAATAAGATTTGACAATGATTATTCTACAAAGGTGGTTTCAAAAGAAAAGAATTTCTACCAATAAAAAACCTTGAAGAAAAAGCAACTGAAAGTCCATCTTTTATTTCCAGCAAGACTGAAAGTTTTTCTACCAAATGGAATAAAAATCTTTGAAACAGTAGATTCAGCAATAAAATACCTTACCAACAACAACATCCTAACACATGAAGAATCTATGGACTGGACAATAAGTACACCGAAGAGAAATGCTGAAGTAAATAATTGGAAAACTGTTGAGCAAAAGAAAAAAAAAAACTAAAGGACAAATAATCTTACATATGTTATATTCTGTAAAAATCTAAATAATAATACTAACAACAAAAGAAAAGTTCTTACTGTCTTCAAGTTACACCAAAACAGGTACTGTTTTCAATTATATTTTAAATGTCAAAATTAGCATAAATGTAAATACATTTATCTCAAATCACATCATTATACTAAGCATAATTTAAACATTACTCTATTTTTCATTATTATCCATCTATTATTTTCATATTCTTAATCAGAGTAATCAATGCATAATAATGTTCCCAAATAGTTTATTTATTTATTTATTTATTTATTTTCTCTCTTTGTGTTTTGTTGTTTTTATTTTTCTCTTCTTTTTATTAAATCTTCATTAACTTATAATACTTTAATCAGTATATGGTTATATTGTTTAATAGGTATAGTAATGGCTGCTATATAACTTATTATTAGTTACATCCCTGATAGTATTACTTTTTATAAGTTAAAAGTGTCCCTGTTTGGATAAACGCTAATGCTGGGCAGAAATGTGTTGCTTTTGAAATGAAGTATTTCAGTTAGGATGTATCATAAGACTACTTTAAATAATCTTAAAAGATGTTCTGCCTTTGACCCATATGCACATACTGATATAGTCCAGTGAAAAATATGTTTTAAGTGATATTTTGAGGCTATAAGTCATGTGTGTTGTGGCTCCAGACATCCGGAGTTGAAAGATGCTTGCGACTAGCTTAGATATCCTGTTGTCTTTTCTTTGTAGAGAAATAAGGCATAGCATGTTTAAAATGCAAAGTTTGACAGTTGTGAACACTACTCCATAAACTAGAGTGCTTATGCACACTACATGAGTTTGTCACCAAATAAGAGGAGGGAAAAGAAAAAGAAAAACACATACCTTTTCCTGCTTGGTTCTCGAGACAATTTAACAGCCACAAACATCACTAGAAACTTGAGTTACTTATTGCTTGTCGCATTTACTTGTGTACCATCCCTGACTCTTTCTAATTGACGTCTAGTCAGAAAATAAGCTAGGTTCACATTTAAAGATACAGAAACCTAAATTCCTTCTAAGGAAACATAAATAATATAAAAGGTTCATATAAATATACACAGATATTTATTTTTGAAGCACTTTCAGTTTATGGCTACTGATGTCTTCTAACACCTTGATAGATAAGGACATATATCTGCTTGTCTTTCTATCAGTTTAGATTTCCAGACATTTTAGCTATCCCTTACTATGTTTTATACAGCAGAGTTTAAAAGCAGAAATTAATCATCAGCAAATAAAATCACTGCTGTTTTACAAATTCTCTAAAGAAACTAGTAAATGTCAAGCAACTGACAGGTTTGTTTTGGGAGGGTTGCCATTTCCACGCTGGTGCTCCTGCAGAATACTACTGATGTCCTGCTGCCAAGGTATGCCCTCGGGTGGGCAGGTGGGATGCAACAAGAAGGTTGGATGTGCATTTGGCAAATCAAACATTTAGATGGCGGTATGGTATACTAGATGGAGAAAGTGGAAGCAATGATTGTATAGGCAACTATAATGAGTAACATAACAACAGTGGATTTGACCCGGTGTGTCAATTATACAATGTTTATATCCCATGTGGCTTTGGGCTTTGTCGAAGCATCTGTGTTCTACACACATATTGTGTTGGATCTGATTTGAGTGGAAGGGGAGAGGCTTAGCCCACACCCTAATTTGTTACTGGGTTGCCATGCATTATGGGCATGCATTGTGGCAGGTACTCAACGGGCTATCCATCCTTAGATGGCTCATGCTGTTCCCGTTTGCTCATCTGAATGGTGACTGCGGCTGTGCTCTTCTTGTTATGTTGCCTGGCTGTGGCTTCACCCTTCTTATAATATTGTCTGGCTTTTACATTATCAAGAATGACACAATACTAGTGTATGCGGGTATATCATGTTACTGTTAGTGTGGACAAGGATGCTTGACAATGCAACTATGATTCTTGGACCTTTCTGCAGACGGGTGTGTTGTCTGGCAGTTGAGAGCCTGGTTGTTCCTGATCAGCGGACCTGTATTTTTGTGTTTCAATGTGACTGCATGAAAGGATGCCAGTATTGGTCTGCAAGTTTGGTGGGCAGTAGATTCGTTGGGGATTGATTTGAGGAGACACTTGTATTATGGCTGGGGCACTTGACATTTGATAAATGTATCCTCTCAATGATGCGTTCTGTCTGGTCATTGGCTGTAAAACAGCTTTTCTGAGAAATATTGTTGTAGTGCCAGTTAATGATTTGGATTAAATGTTTCTATATACAGTCGTGAAGCAATTGCCAGGATAAAATGGTACTCTTGCAGTGCATGGATCATCGTGGCTGTCCTCCGATGTTGGAGGAAAAACAAGCTTCTTGGACACCTTTTGACGTGGTAAAGGTGTTACCCCATGGTTTGAATACGTTTTGTCTCTTTGCTGCAAAATGGGTTGGGAATTTTGGCCTGTAATATTTTCGTACATGGTGGTTTGAATCTTGGCAGCTTCCATTGTTTTGATGTGTTCTCCAGTATACTTTTGTTCAGTCATAGGATTGAATTACTGGTGTTGAGTAGGTCAGGATTGTATCTCCAGCACTTGTTGTCAGCAGATAGACTCACTGGTTGGGTGTCAGTCTAAGCTGTGGGAGTTGATGTGTGATATACATAGATGTTTGCTTTGAGGGTGTGGTCAAGTGCTGCAGTTTTACCTCTGTACTGTGTCAGTTTTCATTGTGCAGGGTCCTTCTGAGGGTTGATGGAAGTGTTGGCAACAAGACACTCAATCAGGTAACAACATTATGAGTGGTCTCTTGGATAAGGGAGCTGTCTAAATTGTGATCTTGTTGTCTCCAGCCATGGGAATTGTCATTGAAAAGCTGAAAAATGCAATCAGAGGAACATATTTAATGTCTACTAAAGAAATATTAATATACTTATACATTGTATCGCATTTCAGTTTATGTTAAACATGAAATATGATGTGGTTTCAGAACTATTCATGTTTTATTCCAATATGACTTTGCAAATATTAATTTAAACACTGGTTTCGGACTTGAGTAGTCTAAAACAATTGCACAACAATGGTACTGTATTATACAGTAATGTCAGTAAATAGTTTTCAACAGATGTATGAAATATACAGTTATAGATTTTAACATGATGTTTATTAATACCCTAAATTATTTTGAAATGATACTACCTTAATCTAAATATTTGTACCTTTTGAAACCTGCTTAGAAGTAAGTATTATTGAATTACAATAAGATGAGTAAAGAATATATGTATATATTTTAGCTGATTAGATTATCTTAATATATTATTCAATTATCTTTATTTAAAACTAAGAGGATAAGAGAAACTGATCCAAATATTATTTGTGAGAGTAGAAAGTTTGTTTGGTTAGATTCACTAACCAAACGAAGAGGTATATTACCTCATAGCAATAGGGAATGGTATTTAAGGTTAAGAATTACAAGTTTGGAAGTTCTTTGTTTTTTTTTATTCTATCACTTTGGTGTCACTCAGAAACATGCAAAAATCATACAAGAAAAACTTTTTGAATTCTGTATCCAAGATGGAACTAAGAATAAACAATATTTACATAAACTCACACATAAAACAAACTCAAAACTAGGAAATGAAATGTTTATCCATAAATGTTAATGGTCTAAATAATAGTAATAAAAGGAGAAGCCTATTCAAGTACATAAACTTACATAAACCACAAATAGTCTTTTTACAAGAGACACACTTATTAGATAGAGATATAAACAACTTAAATATTAATAATTACACAGTACTAATAAACTCTCAATACAAAACAAAAAAGAGGAGTAGCTATACTACTTGCAACTCAACTATAACACCTAAAATAATTACTACTCATCAAGATACATCAGGTATGTTTTGTCTAGTTTCAATAGAGTTAAATAAGAGAATCTATACGTTAGTAAATCTATATTGGATCCCAGGACTAGGATTAAAAACAGTTAAACAGCATTTTGAAGAGATAATTCATTTAACTAAGGGTAGCCTGATATTGGCAGGAGACTTCAACTGTATAATGAATGAAAAAGATACAGATTCTAAATCCAAAAGAAGAAAACAACCCATCTCTAAAGCACTATCAAAATTTATAGATACATTGTATTTAAAAGATATAAATGAATTTGCAGAACCAGACTCACTAATCTTCACATTTTATTCTCATAGATATAAAACTAACTCTAGAATTGATAGAATATATGTTGCCAATGACCTAATAACAAAATTGACAAAGTCAAAATCATAAATTGTCCTTTATCTGATCATAATGCCATAGTCTTTGAGATAGAGCTTACACCATTTTATTCAAATCCCATTACTAGGATACCTTCCTATATCACAAAATTGAGGGATTTCAAAGAATTTTATGAAGAAACAATCAAAAACTTTCTAGAAATAAATTACACAGAAGATATTTCAGAAATATATGTCTGGGATTCATTAAAAGCAGTTACATATGGGAAGATATTATCCTGGTACATAAATAAAAGGAAGTTATGGAATAAAGATATGCTAGACTTACAAAACAAAGCAGATAAATTGAAACTGGAAATACAAAAGGGTAATGCTACTCAAGTTCAAGAACTTACACAAATCAATAAGAAGTATACAGAATTGCTACACCATAAGATTATGATTAACTTAGAAAAGATAAAAATAAACTCATACTCTACTAATTCAGCACACCTGAGATACTTAACTAATAGAACAAAAAAATAATTAAATCTAAGCAAATAAAAGAAATATTTATTCCCAATACTAACAAAAGAGTTACAGAACTAAATGATATTTTAGAAGCATTCAGACTCCAATTTAACATTGATAATTCCATAAATACTCAAGATACACCTACTAAGGATATAAAAAAACTTAGAAAACAATATTCATATTAAATTAACACAAGAACAAATAGACATTATAAACAAACCAATCAATATGACAGAATTAAAATCACAAATTAAAAGCTCAAGACAAATAAAGCACCTGGCCCAGACAATATGCTACCAGAAATGTATAAATTAATACCCAATCAAGCCATATCTTTATTATTAAAAGTATATGATATAGCCAATAAAGATTTGAATATACCACCCTCTTGGAAATATTCATTGATATCCCCAATTATCAAACCAGATAAAGATGAGAAACAGTGTTCCTCATATAGGCCAATATCATTACTCAATATAGACTACAAGATGTTTATGGCTATATACATGATAGGATCAAACACTTTCTTCCTTTCTTAATTCACAAAGATCAAACAGGTTTTATTAAAGGAAGAAATACTTCAGATAATATTAAAAGAATACTAACATTAATAGATTATAGCAAACATAAAGTCCTAAATTTAAATGTAATCTCATTAGATATTAATAAAGCTTTTGATTCGGTTAATTGGAACTTTCTTTCACTAGTTTTAAAAGAATATAACTTTCCTTCTAATTTTAATAATCTTATCCAAATACTATATGAAAAATCTACTGCATATGTTAAACTGGGATCATATAGATCAGGCCCTATAACAATAAAAAGGGAACTAAACAAGGTTGCCCTTTATCACCATTGTTATTTGCATTACTCATAGAACCCTTTGCAAATCAAATCAGATCAAACAATAACATAAAGGGCATTTGTATTAATAAAATGTTAAACCTTAAAATCCAACTCTTTGCTGATGACATACTATTAACTCTCTCAGATGCAAATGAGTCTTTGAATGCTCTATTTAACTCCATGAATAAATTTCAAAATATTTCAGGCTTAAAATTTAATGAAAACAAAACTAAAATTATGCCCTGTAATTGTAAAAAAAAATAATATAAACAAAAGATTTTCCAAATATATAGTAACAGAAAGTAAATTATTATATCTGGGAATAAATCTACTCAATGAATTAACAGATTCTCTAATATTTAACTATAATAAAATACTAGACAAAATAGAACAAACAATTGGTTACTGGAATAAATATATCTTTTCAACAGCAGACAGATTATATCTTATTAAAATAATCATATTTCCCAAAATATTATACTTAATACAAAATTTTTCATTGCCACCTCCCAAATATATTATTCAAAGATACAATAAACTAATTTTAAATTTTCTATGGTTTCCAAATAAACCCCGTATAGCCTTAAATAAACATTTGCCAGATTGGGAAGATGGTGGAATTAATTTACGGATATTGATTTATATATTACCTCATCTGTTATTAAAAACATAACACTATGGTTAAATAATTCATACACACCTATATGGAAACAAGCCCATGAGCAGATTTACATAGAAATCAATTATAATCACATACAAGACAACTTAACAGTAATACCATCATCCCTTATATGGATGTTAAAAGATTATTTTTAGGAAAAGGAATAATATTAATAAATTGCCATCAAACTATGTAAGTTCTACACTTTCAGTGTTCAGAACATATATAAACAAAATACCAAATATTAATTCTTGGATTTTTCTTATTTTCCTATAGCTTTTACACCAAATATTCTAGATACATTCCAAATATCTAAAATAAATATACTTAAAGAAGAAACATTACTCTTTTGGCATCAACTTATAGAGAAAGGGAAAATTCTAACAAAGGAACAGATAATTTATAATTATAATATAAATAAAGACAATTGGCTGTTTTACAAAATCTAAGGCATTTTCTTATAAATAAAATAGAACAAATGCAACCTTCAGTTAGACATGAAGCTCCAAAACTCATTGAATACCTTATTCTTATCACAAAACAGCCTTATCAGGGTACAGGTTATTTGTCTAATATCTATAAAATTGTTAAAAACAAAAACTATCATGAAAAATCATACTGGGATTATTATACTTTAATAAACAACCATCCTCCAGTTGAAGAAGAAAAAGTAATATTCTAAAATCTTCCAAATTTTCTACATTATCAAAATACTGGCAATTATTCACTTGGAGATATCTACACAGAAGTTTCTATACACCACATAGGTTAGCCAAAATGTATTCTATTGAAGATCAATGTTGGAGATGCCATATCAAGATAAAAGCAGATTGGCAGCATGTTTTTATGAATGTATATGTCTCAATATGTACTGGAAATCCATTAATTATTTTTTCAGACTGTTTATAATGATAATTTTCAATTAACAAAGTCTTTAATTTTATTCAACTCTCCTATTCCAAACTGTGTACCAAAAAGACACTAAAATCCTATGGTCACTATTGGCAATTTCACGTAAAATCATAACTATACACTGGAAAAATGAGGCTCGCCTCGTTCAAGGAATTTGAGACTTTAACAACAACAGTTGCTCACATGGAAATATTAACAGTGAAGAACAGAACTAAAAGATCTACTTCTTACTATTACTCTTGGATGAAAGTACTGGAAATACTTGAAAATATCGAAGAAGATATATCATCTTATGTTTCTAACTCTATATAATATAGAATTTCAATGTTATTTGCATAGACACCAATGTAAATAGTTATATAATGGTTTGAAGTTAGTAATGTTTTAGAATTGTAAATATGTTATTTATCTTTATTTCATGTAATGTTTAAGATATCTTATTTGAAATAATAAAAAAAATATTTAGTGAAAAAAAAAATAGTCTTAGCATCATATCGTCTGATTGGGGACAATCAGGTGAGGAATGCTAAGCATCATCTACACTTGGAGAGAAGCAATAATGTAATGCAGGATTCTAAATACGTTGTTCTGTCATATCTTCCATGCAGCTTTTAAAAAAAGCACTTTATAATATTGTGCTGTTCTTTTATTAACTACAGCATGGTAGTGCTCAATTTACCCATATCCAAAGACATAAGCTAGTTAAAGCACAACAGTAGAATGTTTCACAGAATGGAGTTTAGGAGCTATTACTTATGTTAAGAAAAAATTTTACATGTGATATAAGTTAGATAAAGCATATTATACTATGTGATAAGATATGCACAGTTTAGATGTGAGAGCAGCAGATTAGTCACAGTTTCATAGGTAAGTACTAGCTGCACTTGTGGGCCATTTCAAGCCTGGCCAGTGTCTCAAAATAGCATATCCCATTTGGTTACAGACTGGCCATACCCATCCCATGGTAGATAGTTATGTGTTAACACTAGTGGGAATTACTGAGATTATACCATAGATAATTTGAGGGGACCCATGCATGGGATAAAGCATTTAGGAGTTGCCTCTGTACAGTAGTAGTACAGGGCATAGTCTTGGGGAAATGTTCTATTTCCCATCCATAGATCCTAGTTGCAAATATAGACAGGGATGACCTTTGTTTTTTGTCAATGGGGAGGCTGTTCCATAGCAGCTGTATCCTCTGTGAGATATAGCTGTCCCTCCAAACCATTCTGTTGATGTTGCAAATTAGGTCTACATCCCTAGACTGAGTATTTTGCATTCCAGTTAACTTGCTGATGTATAGTAAATACATCACTAATGGGTTGTAGGAGGCCTTATATGGCAGACTGAGGTCACTAACTAACACTCTGTGGGATACTGAGTAAAGTGACAGGGTCTTGAGTCAGTCCATGTAGGACATGTTGTTTAGGTCTTGTATCCTTTAAGTAAGGTATACCTGTGGGCATTTAATTTGTTGCATGTGTCTGGACAGATACATGCCAAAGGGGGAGTAAAAGGGGGCAATGACATTCATAGATCTAGACACAATCCCTTTATTAATAAGCTGTGCAATATAGGAAGACTTTCTTACAACAATAGATACAGGTTGGTCAAATGCTAGGTCACTGTTCACATAAATTATCAAATCCCTAACAACTAGGTCAATTTTTAGGGGTGTATTGTCCGTGTGGTATTTTCTTGGGGAAGATGACTTCCCAAAAGATTAAATAATGCATTTTTAGGCATTTAATTTCAGTCCA